>NC_056728.1:500521206-500568706 GCF_019279795.1 Protopterus annectens | reverse complement strand
TTCATCATCAATTCTTTTTCATACACCTGAAATTATTGAAGTAAACCTATAATAGGCCTAATTTAATCAACAGATTAATACAACAAAAAGTTCAAACATATGTAAAGGGAAATATTCATGTGGATATATCTATGTATATTCGTGTGTGCATACATGAATCCAATTTTTGTAATGGTCACATGTAACCATCTATTTAAATTATTTAGATAACTAATTGTAGAATATACACAATCTGACTGCACAATTCACAACAAACCTTCGCAATTTTCAACAACAGCATAATAAATTAATTAACAGCTAATTGGTAAAAGATGGCATGCAGCAGATAACTGAATCCATATAATGGAAATTTCTGCATACATATGACAATCAACATTAATTTACTGATGTAAAGCCAATGATGCAGAAGGCATGCAGAAAAATCTTATGTCCATACCTAGGGGTTCTTGATGATATAGACATTGTTATAATCTATACAAATTAGTCTACATTTAAGTGATCTCTTTCTGTTATGGTCAATAGCCAGTGATCTGCCTAAATCACATCTTTAGAGGCATTTATTTTCAGTAGAAAGTGAAGTGGTAAAAAAATGGGGGGTGGGGAAAGGGAAAGGAGTGAGGAAATTATAACTGATATCTATGCCCCCGCAAAAAAGTTAAATAATTCCAGTGTAGTTATTTAGTAGTCCAGATAACTGACCAGGCTATCTATACAATGATATAAATAAACATAACGATGTTCAAACGATAATAAACTGTTGTATATTACTAGGGTAACTCAGTACAGCACGTGTATGCAAATAGTGTATTCCTATTCTTATAAAGACTCTGTCTAGTTAAGTAAATAAAATACAGTTTTGATTATTAATAAGCAATGTTATGCAATATTTATTTTAAACACTTATAGGTAGTAACAATACTTGAAGTAACACTGCACCTAGGCCATAGGTATTAGCGACTGCATTCACTAGTGTCTATTAAAGGACACAACATTATAGAAAGATTGGGTAAAAACTTGCTGAAACAGATGGACATCCCTAGAGTTTGTTGCATATCACTTACACAAGATAGACTTTGCAATTTAGCTATTATGCACTTTGCTTGCTTCTGGTTTGATATCACTAGTGCATATGCAGTTCATGAAATACTAAAGCTCTGTTTTATTAAAGCACCATATGTCTTGATTAATCTTTAGAATTGAATCTTTGATTGCTTATAGCACTGCTTCTAACCTCAAATCATACATTTGTTTGTCTGGACCAAACACTAAGCTGTAGTCCATAATAACACCACCACCATCCAGACTCTTGAGTAAAACTGTCATTTTGCAATGGGCAACTACAGGTGCAGAGGTACTCCAAATTAGCAGCTATTTTAAACAGAATTTTCCCATAGAGTTAATGAGGGTTAACAGCTTTTGTCTTTCCTTGTCTAATTCATTTTGCCAGAAACCACTCAAGCATCTATCACGAGAAATATCACAAAAAATATTTCTGCATTATCTAGCTCAGGTGCTTTGTCTTCAAAGGTAGTTTGTCTGGTGGCAGGCTCAATAATAGGCCAAAGAAAACTAATCTAAAAATGTTATGTATATTTTCTTTTCTTTTTTTTTCTTCTGTCTTTCTCATTAAATACATTTGGTCTATAAAATATGTATAACTATGTTCTTTGTCTTCATTGGCTAGAATTAGTCTATCTTCCCTTGTGAGCCACTTCAAGCCTAGTTAAGTTTCACATTCAAGGACTAAGAGTCAAATGTACCTTCTGTGTATGCTGAAAATGCCTTAATCATTATGCCCATTCCCTCTGTGTAATTTCACTGCATTTCATTGTAAAACAGACTAATCCTATACATTAGTATTGAAAGCGCAATCTCAGTATGCACATATGGCGGTGATAGTCACTGAAGATGATCAATTTTGCTAGAGATAAGTAAACTGATGAATATGTTTGCTAACAAAGGCTATCTGAGTAAATTGTTAGATGAAATCAAAAGTGAAATATGTAACCCAGCAGGAATCCTGGTTAACATCCGCATGATATACTGCTTTCATTAGATCCAATTTCATTAAATTTCCCACCCCTCAGGAAGTATAAACAATCACAAAGTTTGTTTCATTTCTATAGCAACCTCAATTATACACAAGGACTCAATATAATATGACTAAGGTGACAGGCTGTCACATAAGCTATCCCGAGCTCTAAAAAGCTTCTCCACCTGGAACTCATGAGGATTTTAGCTTTCCCACCTATTGTTTTCTAGACAAAGAGTTTTTTTTTTAAACCTCACATTCAATCTTATAGGTAAGCAATGAGTCCCAAGTGTACAAAGCCCTCATAACCAAAACATCAAAGCCACACTCAAATAATCAAAATTTACAGTATCCCATCAAATCGATATACCATATAGTGACACAGACTCAACAATATATTTCAATAATAAGACTTTCCAGGCAGTAATCAAATATCATTTACAACATACCCCAGCACCAAAGTCACTACACTCTTTCCATCTCACAACACAAGAATACCTACCCATCTTATCAGCAACAACCCATTCATACGAAATTCATTCAACTACCTGCGCTCAAACAAAATGAAACACTATTCAGTCATCACTTCATCAACCTACCATCAGTCCCAAAATCCATCATTGGAACACAGCATCGAAACTCAGCTAAATCCAAAGTAAAAACGAGCATCCGAAGGAAAGCACTGCACTAGCCCCAAACCAAAATCCAGCGACTATAAACCGTCTCTGTACAAATGTATACATCTCCTCCAGCTCATGTAAGGCATCTCCCATCCAAAGCAAACTTCTCCATGATATGAGCATTCCCACTCCCCCATGCAAGCAATGAGAATACACACTTTCCCTTTTTTCTTTTAAATTAAGTCAACATCTAGCTAATTTCTGATGTCCTATCCAGCCTCAGTTAAGTCAGTTATAAGCAACCATCACTAGTCTGGGTTCTTACCATCCATCTTCCCACAACACTTCATCTCTAGTTTTCAGGGAACAAAGGGCAATTTCTTTCTACTTCTCTGGAAAGTAATCAAAGTTCGCCATACTCAGACCACCACAGGCGCAATCAGGACATTTCTCTGATGCATGATCTTACTCTTACTGATAAGTGCTCTTTGGTGAAGCAATTATACTGTTATATTCCTTTGGAATGGCTACAGAGCCTTTTTCTCCCTTCACAGAAAATTACTTTCCCTTTTAATAAAACTGGTTTAACATACTCTAGCTGTTTGGTTTAACTGTTATGTAAAAGAAGCTACAAGCATTCTGACATAAACAATCCAAAAAATGCTTGGAAAATGTTTTAAATGTTTATCTTTTATTCCAGCTGTGCTATTTACTGTGACTTAAGAAACAAATGTAAAAAATGTAACTCTCAAAAAAAGCAAACTTCCTTAACTCTAGGCAAACTAATTAACCAACTCAAATGGTTTTAAAAAGAAATTGCATTTTTACAGTAAACGACTAAATACTGTTATTTTCAAACACTAAACACATGGGTCAGTCCATCTTTGAATCCTTATCCTTTGCAAGAATTATTTGTACATTGTTATAAACTCTCATCCATCCTGTCACAAGCTATCCCTATTTATATTATTTGTCACATCAGAGCTTATTTTAAGGACTTTATCCCTTTCTTTACCTTTCAGAAAGTTTCAGTTCAAGAAGGGGAATGCTTGCTTTAGGAAACTACCCATTTATGGAGTAGCTGATTTAACAACCTAAACCCAAAATTCAGTAAGACTTGTGATACATTATTTCAAAGACGGCACAGCACAATATCAATTTATAATTATCTACTGATACTTTTTTTTTAACATTTAGAAAATTCTCAGTGTTTTCTATCTCTAAATAAAATAACTCTCGTCTTGTTTCATTGCACTATTCAGTTTTATCAATATTTAAAATATATAAACACAAATTAGCATATACTGAAGTTTTCTGCCTTGATATAATTATTTTTAAATATTACTGAAGATTTCAGCTGCACTATTTGTATTTGCAGCTATTTTTTGTTTTGTTTTATATATTTTATGTAGCAAGGTTGTAAATGAATGTGACCCCCCCCCATCTCCAGTCTAGTTATCATAAACACATATTCATATCTTAAACCAATAAACCCATATATAAATAAAATAAATACATTTAAAACAACATATGGCTCTCATAACCAGCAAAAACACAGCATCATGCATTATTTCTTTCTTTATTCCCAAATAACTAAAAGACCACTGTTGTATTCTTGTTTATTTCAATGACCCATTCCATTTTTCTTTTTTCAGCATTGCTTCAGCCCTTGCCAATAAATTAGATAACCTCTTCCTGGCCTAGATATACTTTGTTTCCTTTTTTGTTCTACCATTCTTCATTTTTTGATGAAGCCAACTTTACATTCTTCATGAACTGCTTTATCTCACTCTGTAACTAAATTGATATTTTTTCCTCATTCCTTTCTTTGCATTTTAGTACATTTTCTTCATTAGATCAGCAACTGCTTCTGTTATGCTCGTCTGCTTCCCCTTATCCTTTGCCATTTACTTTGTTCTTTATGAATACTTTCAGATGTTTCACTTTTAGCATGAAGGTCCAATTATGTCAATCATAACAGTAGCATAAAGAATGATGAGGATGGTCTCTCACCTCTGCCTGACGCATTACCTTACACACTTGTGCAAATTGTATTTTAGAACATTACGTTGCCCGTTCGATTCTCAGTTAGAGCGTCTTCTGTGTGGCAACATGCGTGAATGGGCGTTCCTTTGTTGAAGGTTGTGCATTAGGCCCGGCAAGCCAGCACATAAAAATCTACTGCCAATCACTAGCGGACCGGAGTTCGGCTGTTGTGACCCCTAACCGGGAAAAGCCAAAAGACACAAACATTCTCTCACTTTATTCCCTCACTATAGTCAGCTTTCCAACTCAACCTTCAAAAACATTTCCTTCTTCACTTTCAGCATATTTCACTGTAATCAGTTAATGGTATACTTTGCATACACATCAAATCTAGCATTTTCCTCTTCTGTCTTCTTAGCTTTCAGTAAATTGCCATCTTCATTGTAAAATTCAGGTCAGAATCTTTCTCAGCCTTGCAAAATACATCTTACTTTTCCTTATTAATCAGACAAAGTTTCTTGACAAAATCATTGCTTCCTGGTTAGGTGAAGTGTGGATTTCCTTGTTGACCAAGGGCAAATGGGTTGTATTAGGAGTCAACAGTCTTCTCCTCATCTTGAGGTTGTACTGCCAGATTTGAAAATTTTGAAAGCCGATAAGGCTTTTGACCAAATTTTTTAAGATTCTTTTATGACAGGTTCAGAAGTTATATGGCTGTCATAGGAGGTTTGGCCATATGTTAGTGCTTTATTTCCACAAGGGATCATAAAGGATCAGGTTCTACAGAGCTCTTTTGATATTCTGAACAAAACCTACAAAGGGTGAACAGTTCGTTGAGAGCTATAAAGGCACACATTACTGGGATTCCATTTATAAATTTAATATTAGGAAATCTGCATTATACCCCATCACTAAGTGACTGGCAATCAAATAATTACTAAAGGGGGATTAGAATATGTACTGAAGGGATTCACATGTCTACTTCTGTGGATTTTGAAAACATGAAGGTACTGCTAAAACTAAATTTGAATAAAGTTAAAGTATAATTCTATATAGTTGGGGCGCACTTGCACTTTCCTTTATCCTTTTAAGGGAAGGTTTGAATATTTATATTTCAACATGCTTCTGCATTTATTCTATGTCATTGTTATGCTTCCTGTTCTGTCAGAGCCCAAGTATCTTGTGTCAGTTGAAGCAGCTATAATACAGTTTATTTGAAGTAGAAAACCTGCCAGAATAAAGTATGTGTAATGCCTGATGAGTGAATAAATAAAAAAGACAGACTAACCTCACTGAATGAATGAAGACTGAGAATTCTCTAGAAGATACACCACATGCCATACAAGCCACTGTAAATAGCTTGTTAGCATTAATGCTTTACAGTAGAACCCCAGTTATCAGAACCTCTCATATCTAGACCTCATTAACTGAACCATGATGCTGTCCCTCAGCTCTTATGCTATGTTAAAAACCTCACTTATTAAATGATTCGGTTATGCAACCCTCCAACCCTCCCTAAGTCTCTTCAAAAAAAGCATCAAACAGTATTTCAAAATGTACTGGCTTTGTCCCTGTACCAACCGTGATTAAGCTACAAAATAATAATCCTACCTAGATAGTATTGTAAGCAGTTAATACTCAAAACTATTGGTTGCAATCCGGTGATTTTGTTTTTAATCTGACAAACTATGTAATTTATGAGTCCCTGCTGGGAACATCACTAAACCAACTTGTAAATATGCTTGACTCTTTGTCTTTTATTTTACTATGTATCTAATTTTTCTGTAATCTTTGAATTCTGTCACTGGAACTTTTCTCCCCGGGCCTCCACTGAAAATGGACATATATCCAGTCGGATTATCCCGGTCAACAAATGTAAAATAAATAATAAATAAATGCAAATATATCTGATCTTCCCTAGTAGGTTCAGATAACCAAGGTTCTACTGTACCAAACATGACATCCATCTTTTAAATATATTTATAAATCTGTTGAGTAAAGTGCATTGCATTATAATGACCTCTTACATTTACACATTAACACTGCATTGAGCATATCATTTACTGTTTAGTTAAAGGCAAACCATTCTAAATGCACTTAAAGATATTTCAGCTATATTCATTTGTTCACTCTTTGTTGACATGTTCAGTTATCAAACAGTCCAAGCTCTCCAATACCTTTCTTGGCCTTCAGTACCTGGAGAATTTAACAATTGACACTCGGCATATGATATTGTTTCTGGAATGTTTTTCTGCAGTCTAGCTCTCCTTCCAGACCTGGCCTCAGTGATTTCATCAGCTTGTTTCTGTAACTCTTGCGTAACAGAGTTCTCATTGTTTCTATTTTCTTATTACAGGACTGCTGTGAAACATCTGGTTGATCTTTTTTTCTGAAATCTTTGACTTCAATGCACTTGCCTTGTACAAAGATTTGCATTTCCTTCAATGTAGCTTTGCATCTTCCCCTGCAGTAATGTCAGATATTGTTTTTATTGACCAATTAGCTTATTTTACTTATTTATTTTTGCATTTGTTAACCAGGTAAGCAGACTGCTCTGAATGCCCTTTACAGGCAAAACCTGGGCCATGAAGGCATACAAGGGCAACAAAAGCAACCTAATACAAAGTACAAATAATGTTTACAATACAAAAATAATGAATAGACTTATATTAATGCTGCAATCTACATTAGCAATAAAACACACAGCATTCAGAGTATAATAGTGTGCAGAGATAAGAATAAGTTATGGTAAGTTAAGTATGAAAATAAATTTAAGAGACATTATGAGATTAGAGAGACAGAAGAAATAATATGCACAATAGCAAAAAGGAAGGTGCTGTTTATTTACACATGAAGGAAACATACTATTAATTGGAAGTTTGCAGGACAGAAGGAATGTAAATGGTTTTCCCTGTTGATTGCTGCATTCTTGCTTTGCCTCTAACCAGTAAATTTGAAAGTGTTCTGTAGCTTTCACCACAGAAATATTTTATATCTGCTTATTTCTTTTAAGCATTTCCTTTACTTTTTGTTGGTTTTCGGGCAAAGGTAAGAAGGTAGATTAATTAGTCAATCCATTTTTAAACCACCTGCACATCAATATTTTAGATACTGAGAGATGGTACCTGCAGCTGAGTATTTCTGGATTAAAAACCTATGAACTGACCATTCTGTTAGCCATTGCAGTGTTTATTCAGGCTGAGACTTCTCAAGTAGCTATACTGCATCACATGTACATCATTGTTACTAGATCATTAACATAAAGATACATACCCCATATATTACAGTATTTTACCTTAACTTTGCATTCTGAAAACGGTAGAGTTGGTTCGCCTGATTTGAGGATTTATTATGTCTAGGTCAGAATCACTCCTAGCTTTGTTAGAATGATGGAAGTAGAATAGATTATTCCACCTCTTGGATTGAAATTAACAGACTAAATTCTCAAACCTGGGCATATCACTGTAAGTGGTTAATTTTCTGAACACTAAACAGTTTTGCCTGCTCTTCAGCTATCCCCACTGGGGTGTGAATAGCAGTACTACAAATATTAAAACAGAGAAGTATGTTACATGCTGCAAGAGATGTGGGCAAACAGCAGTGATGAATAGCCACTTTAGGATAACTGCTGTTATGCTGAATAGGACATGATGGTCTAATTGTAATGGTCTCTTGACTGAGGCATTTTGCTAGACTGACCAAGATGGTGGGTCCTTAGTAGACATTTTCTTTTTCTCATGCAAAGTGGCTTAAGATGTCTGTAGTTCATGTGATATGTGCCTCCTCCCTTTAGATTTCTTTCAGGATATAGGCTGATGCAGATTTGATGAATGTTAGTAAGAGGCAAGAATATAAGACCACATATCTTAAGTTGCTGTTATTATGTAAACACAAAATTAAGCCAAGCTTATTCTACTGTGAATAGTAGCTGGGATACAAACTAGCAAATATTGTTAATGGAAGAAATATGACAATGTAGGGTACATCTACCCTTGCATTTAAATCCACAGACAGAATGTCAAGCTATGTTTGTCATTCACCTTTGTTTATTAGCAATTGCTATCGACATATTGTTAGTGAGTGCAACAGTTATGAAAATTAAAAGAATGAACTGCATCAGACTTTACTGGTTGCCTGAGGCTGTATTTCTATTGACTTTTTTTGAAATAACTGCTTAAGGGATTAGTCAAGGGGTCCAATTTTATGAAATAATGGAAAATGTTTTGAAAGTAATCAGAGGAATAATATCTATCTCATGTATCCATCTTGTCATTGTTTTGATCAAGTAGATCCTATGAATTCTCATGTTGACTAGTGCTACATTGGAGAATTTATATGGTCCAGTAATCCACTGTCATCCAGATGTAGGACATCAACCACAGAGAGCAACATTTTGGACATGTATGAGAGGAGGGACTTAAGCTTTGAATCAGTATTCTTTAGTGTCATTTTCTGTTTCTTATAAGTTAATTTAATGTTATGTATGACACCCTACCACTGGACCAGTAATCAAGGAGCCTCAGTCCTCATCATTGGCAACAGTGGGGGGCATACACTGGGAGGATGATAAGTACACACACAGAGTTTACTGATGCAGCTCTCTGCATTAAGTGCAGTTTCCCTTAAGAGCACACAGAGACCACAGTCAGTCCGGGGCTGGTTTCTTCCTTTTTCTCCAGATTCCCACTGGCACAGCTATAGAGTTGAGTCCTTAGCCAGAGTTCCAAACACAGTCCTCCAACACTCTCTCTGTCCAGCTAGTGCTTTGTGTCTCTGCCCAAGTAGCTCACACACACACACACACACACACACACACACACACACACACACACACACACACACACACACACTCTTGAAGATTTGTTTTACACACACATACACCTGGGAAAAGCTGGCACAGGTTTACTAGCTATGCCCCTTTTTGCTCAGACTATAAGGTAGTTATCACTGCCACCAGAACCCCTTATCAGCCCCTTTAATGCCCTTAACAAAAGGTGTCCAATCTTACTGTGTAATCTTCCTAATCATGCAAATGGTAGTTTGACCAAGAGCAAAGCTATTAGGAGTGGCCCACATTGTCACCAAGTAAATATGCAAGTACTCTCAGAACTTAAATCTCTAGACAGGCCAGTCACAATGAAATGTTGAAATACATTTAATAATAATAGAACAAGACAATACTAAATATATATTTACAGTGACATCAGAGTTCAAAATCACAGGACATATTTAAAGCAACATTGCAGGACAGTCTCAAATAAATGAAGAGAAATATCTAAACTAAGCTTTGCTATATTCCTGACTATCTGAAAGAGAATTACTATACCCTAGCCAACTTACTTAAGAGCAAGGCAGATGTGGTGAATAGCTCTTCGATAGTTCTTGTCAGGTCAAAGACAGAATACAGAATGCTGTCTCTCTTTCAGAGAGTTCTCAAATTAATATCTCAGATATTACTGCTGGGATAACTTGCAGAATGATATCATTGTTTGTCATCTGACTTTTAGTTCCCAAGCCCCAAAACAACCATTTATGGCAACTAGTAGCATTTAGCATCTGCCTGTAAAAAATCATAGACAAGGGCTTTTCCTCAGATCTTTGGCAATTTCTGGAAGTCATAAAACAATAAAACCCTTCCAAGACAATGCAGAATGCTTCTCAGCACAGACATTTGTAGCGGCCATAAAGAAATTTAATTTCAGCTATGTTTCTGAAGTTTTGCTGGACTGAAGTTAACCTCTTGTGTTCCAGTTTCCACTGTTAAAATATACATATTTAAACAGTTACAATAGTGCATTTACATTTATGTTCTATTTCAGTAGGGCATGCTGTGGTTACATTTTAAACAGCACTTTGCACTTTCCAACACACACTACTGTACCAGCAGTTAGTTATACACATGACATACACTTCTAATACAGTTGCAACACAAGCATCTTATATAAATCATTTCAATATTCACCAATGACATAAAATAATTTACAAACTTCCAGACAGCTGTGCTGGCAGTATCTCCCTTTCTTACACTTCTATATAAATCACATTGATATTCACAAATGACATAAAATTATTTTCAAAATTCCAGATAGCTGGGCTGGCAGTATCTCCCTTTGTCATACTTCTTCTCCCCCATGAAGACTCAAGCTAGTTTTTCAAGTGACCTTTGAGAAAGATTGCTTGAGAGGGATGAGCCTTTCTGGGAATACATTATCCCATTCCCTGTCTTGAGATCCCAGCTGCCTTTGCATTGTTGACCTCATTACAGTGTTGCACTGTCATATCATATGCCTGCAACCCTAGACTCCACCATAATAACCTGGGATTTTGCTGGCTGTTTTCCTGTAGCCATAGATCCCTCTCCGACTCCTCCAGCCTTCTACTGCAAATACTTAGCACCAGGGTCTCCCTATCTTGGTAAGGTTTCATCATGTTTACATGATACAATTTGTGCCCCTGCATCCTGCCTAGCAGTTCTACCATATAGTTAACATCACTGACCTTCCTTACCACTTTGAAGGGTCCCTCCCAAACTGCCTGCAGCTTGTTGTGTCTGACAGGAATGAGAGCCATAACCTGTTGCCCCACAGCATGCTCTCTAGCATGTGCATTCCTGTCATATCAGATCTTTTTTGCTCTTAGTCTTCTGTCAGGTTCTTCTGGGCCAAGCCTATGAGTTCCCTGAGCCTTGTCCTGAGGTTCAGGAGATATGCCTCAACAGACTCCTTGTGGGATTCACATTCACCTTCCTACTCTTCACAAATCAAATCTAGAGGTCCCCTCACCCTGTGCTCATACAGCAACTCAAAGGTTGAAAAACCTGTGGATTCCTGGAGCACCTCTCTGTAAGCAAACAACAGATGGGGAAAATATTTGTCTCACTCCCTCTTAAACTGGTCTGCAAATGCCTGCAGCATGGACTTTAGTGTAGAGTTTAAGCTCTCCACCAAACCATTAGTCTGGGGATGGTAGGGGGTATTAGGTGCTTCACCCAAAAGTGCTTCCACAGGCAATCCAGCTGATCTGACATGAAATTGGCACCTCTGTCAGTCAATATTTCTTTTGGGAAACCTACCCTGCTGAAAATCTCTAACAAAGCATTTGCCACCTTTTCTGCCTCTATGGAGGACGGGACCACTCCTTCAGGGTATCTGGTAGCATAATTTACTACCACTAGGATATACATCTTTCCTGTCAAACGTCTGATACTCAGGGGCCCCACAATATCCATAGCAACCCTCTGAAACAGCTCCTCAATCACAGGCAAAGGCATCAAATGAGCTTTGACTTTGTCTCCTACCTTGCTTACCTTTTTGCACTACTCACATGTCCTGCAGTACCTTGTTACATCCCTGGAAATCCCGGCCAATAAAAGTTCTGTATATTACGTCTCATTGTATGCTTTATGCCCATAACACCTGCAAAGGGGATGTCATGGGCTATGGCTAGATGTGCCAGATGGTAGTCTATGGGTGCTACCAACTGCTATATTCTCTCATCCTGTAGCCCTCCCTCAGGGATCCACTATCTATGCAGTAACCCTTTGTCCCAATATACAAATTCCACCTTTCCTTGACATTCAGGTGCATCTACGTCCATCAGCCCTTGTAATGTAGGGTCTGAGAGCTGAGCCTGTCTCAACTCTCTCTTGGTAGCCCTTCCCAGTTCCCCTTCCACAGCAAGTTTGGTATCCTCTGACAGTGGTGCCTCACTGTCAGCCTGGGTACTACTACTCACCTTTGCCCTTGCAGTCACTCTGTCCAAGGTAAAATCAGTACCCACCAGCAGCTGTGGCTCACCTTCAGTCTCACTGTTACAGGGTAGCTCCCTCCCTGAATTAGCCACCTTACCAGTCCTGGCTTCAAGTCTGCAGTCTGTTTGGGTCCCACCCAGGCTACCAGACCCACATGATTGTCTCCAAGCCTGACTGCATGTAACTGTATGCGCACAAGGTACTGCATTATCAAAATCATTCCCTATCATGACTTCTGCAGGGATATCCTCAAACACACCTACTTGCTTGCTTCCTTTTCCACCCACCCAGTTAAGGTGAACCCTAGCCAAAGGTATTTGGAATGGGGTCCCTCCTAAAGCTCTGACTGTAGTAGACTGCCCAAGCAAATAGTGCTCCTCTAACCATTGCAGGCTTCACAATGGTTAGGTCAGAGGCTGTGTCTTTCTTAGCAGTGGCCTGCTTTCCATCTACTAAGCTAGCATATAACCTTATAATACCACTGATGTTGACAAAAAAAATGAACCACCATGTACACAAAAAATGGCCTGCGCATAAAGCAAACTCATTTATTTTAAAATGAAAACTAGTAGAACTCCTAGTGCCTCGGCTTATACAAGCCTTTACAGAGTAATGCACACAATAGAAAATGCACATTTTTTATACACTTCATTAAATCAATAATAATCAAGCAATTAAACAATCAATAATTAAAACAAACCTCTTTATACCACCCCAATTATAAAAAACACTTCCAATTAACTTCCCTATTAAGTCCCATAGGGAAAAGAGTGTTGAACTTCAGAATTAAAATAGTTTCCTTTCTATGCAATTTATTTTTAAATTCTTGTAGAGACATATATATAAATATAATTTAAAATAGTGGCTTACAGTCCTTTTGGATCACTACCATGACATTGATTATATTCACTACATTTTCTTATATCCCTAACATGTTCATTTAAGCCTAGCTGAGAAACTTATTTTTGTTTATGACCCCTTCTGCCTCATAACTATATAATCCCTCTTCCTGAAACTTAATGCCATTAATATAATCAAAACTCTTTACTACAAAATTACATCCCGTGCATCTACCACAAGGATATGTGCCTTTTTCACCTACTATAGCATTTCTTGTTATCTCAGCCATACAAAACTTTCCATGAACTAAAAAGTCTTTAATACTCCTAGCCCTTCTGTAGGAAAAAAACAACTTTTTAGTATTCAAAAAAATCCAAGGTATTACCTCTTTTAAAGATGTCCTAAAGTATTTTGTTATATCTGTGATGCCCGTGCCCTGGCCCAGCAATCAAGGAGCCTCAATCCTCACCACTGACACCAGAAAGGGTGACTCCTAGAAGAGGAAAGGATAACTAATACACACAGTAAAGTACAATTTCTCTTAAGTGCACACAGAGATCACAGTCGGTCAGGGCTGGTTGCTCCCTTGCTCACCAGGTCCCCAATAAGACTTCCCACTGGCACAGCTATAGGGTCCAGGTCTCAGCCTAGTTGGGCAAGCTAAAACCTCCAGTACCCTCTCTGTCAAACCAGTACTTCATGTCCCTGCCCAAGTAGCTGACACACCACACACACACACTTTGAGTAAAGGCACATACCCTTCTGGGAAAAGGCTGGCACAGGTTCACCAACTGTGCCCCTATTACCCAGACCATATGGTAGTAATTCCTGCCACCACCCAGCTAATAATTATCAGCTACTAAAAGTCCCTTAAAAGAGTGTCCAATTATTACTGTGCAATATTATAATTCAGTGGTAGTATGACTAATCAGTCAAGGCTTAATTTGAAGTGACTTAGACAGTAAAATCTGTAAATATGTAATGTACTTTAGAAGTTAAATGATTTCTACATAAAACAGCCACAGGTAAAGGTTTTAAAATATTTAATAATAATAAATAATTAAAACACAAGACAAAACTACTACAGTACAATCCTACTCAAGTTCAGAGAGTACACAGAAACTTAAAACAATATCGTAAGAAAGATCTGATTTCAAAGAAAAATACTTAGTCTAACTTTCTTCTAAGTTTAACTATTCCTAAGAGAAATCACAGTGCTATAATCCTACTTACATACATAAAGCATAAGCAGTGCTGGGTTAGATGTCCAAGATCAAAATGCTTCCTAGTCTCTCACTGAACAATAGTATTTAAACACTAACCAACAGCTCTGCTGAGGCCCTCCCAAATTACATCATGTTGACACTTGGTCTGGAGTTCCCAGGCAAACAAACTACATTATTTAGCAAGCTAACACCTGCTCAGGAGACTACAAAAATAAAAGGCATTTCACATATACACTGTAGCAGAAACCAGAGCAATAAAGCACCTTCCATATGTAAATTCTGGCCCTTAACTTTAACCTTAAAACAATGGGCATGAAACCTTCATCCAGACTCACTGTAGCTGACTTGTAAAACATCAAAGAGATTCAATTCAACTTCAAAACACACATTTGAAATGCTTGGCTTGGTTTTCCTTACAGCAGATGGCAATGTTGCAACAATCTTGAAGTTCACATTTTACAGTGTTTTCTTTCATTTAAAAACACAAGCCTGTATTTTACATTTATTTATACAATTGATAGAATTATGTATCAAATTCTATTTGACTAGGCTGGCAGCCTTTGCCCATCTTCCTCCAATCTTCACATCTCTTCCCCCCCGGGGAACTTAAGCAAGTTTTTCAAGTGCCCCTTGAGAAACATTGCTTGAGAGTGTCAGTTCTATCTGGGTGTTCCTCACCCCATTCCCTGCCTTGAGAGCCCATCTGCATTGGCATTGCTACTCCCACTGCAGTGCTGCACTGACATATCATATGCTTGCAACCCCAGGCTCCATCTTAGCAACTTGGCATTTTGCTGACTGGCTCTGTTTAACTATGTTAGAGGGTTGTAATCTGTCATCACAGTGAATTTTCTTCCATACAGATAAGGCTGAAGTTTTTGTAGTGCCCACACTATGGCTAGACATTCCTTTTCAACTGCTGCATAGCATTCCTCCCTGGGTTGGAGCCTATGACTGAGATAAACCACTGGGTGCTCTTCTCCCTCTGAAGAAATCTGGCTAAGTACAGCCCCCACCCCATAGTTTGAAGCATCTCCCTGCACAACAAATTATTTGTTATAGTCTGGACTGGCTAACACAGGGGGTCCTCCCAAAGTTTCCTTAAGCTTCTGAAATGCCTGCTCACATGCTGGGGTCCACAATACCTTATCTGGCCTGTTCTTCTTTGTCAGGTCTGTGAGGGGAGCAGCTATGGTACTATAATTGGGAACGAACGTTCTGTAGTACCCTGCTGTCCCTAAGAATGCCCTCACCTGCTTTTTGGTAACAGGTGCAGGCCATGCCTGAATGGCTTCCACTTTGGCAGGTTCTGGCCTTATCTTACCACTCCCCACACTGTGTTCTAGGTAGGAGACCTCTGCCATACCGACCTGACATTTGCTTGGCTTAATGGTCAACCCTGCCCTCTGTAGTCTGCCCAGCACCTCTCTGACATTTTGAAGGTGCTCTTGCCAGGAATGTCTGTAGATAGCAATATCATCCATGTAAGCAAGGGCAAACCCTCCTGCTCCTGCTAAGATATGATCTACCAGCCTCTGGAAAGTCACTGGGGCATTCTTCATCCCAAATGGCATCTTTGTGAACTCATACATGCCAAAAAGAGTCACAAATGCTGACTTCGCTCTAACACTGGGAGTCAAAGGCACCTGCCAGTAACCCTTGGTAAGATCAATGGTTGCAAGATACTTAGCCCCATCCAGCTGCTCTAGGGCCTCATCTGTCCTAGGCATGGGGTAAGCATCTGCTTCTGTGTAACTATTTAATTTCCTGTAATCCACACAGAACCTGGTGCTGCCATCCTTCTTTGGCAGCAGTACCACTGGGGAGGCCCAGGGACTGTTGGACTCCTGAATCACCCCTAGTTCCAACATCTTCTGTACCTCTTCCCTCAGAGTCTATTTGACTCTCTCAGGCACCCTATAAGGGGCCTGCCTGATAGGCCTTTGGGGTCCTGTATCCACCTGGTGCTGCACCAGGTGGTACTCCCTGGTTTCCCGGTAAACATACCCCCAAACTCCTGCAACACTGCTCGGATTTCTTGAACCTGGGTAGGAGATAGCTGCTGGGACATTGCTACACCTTCCACTGAGGTGTCAGCCCGAGCCTCACTGAGAAGATCAGTTACAAGATCTCTCTCAGACTCCTCCTGCAATCCACTGCAAATGCTCAGCACAAGGGCCTCCCTATCATGGTAAGGTTACATCATGTTAACATGGTACAATTTGTGCCCCTGCCTTCTGCCTAGCCATTTCGCCATGTAGTTAACATCACTTACCTTTCTTACCACATTGTAGGGTCCCTCCCAAGCTGCTTGCAACTTGTTGTGTCTGACAGGAATGAGAACCATCACCTGCTGCCCTACAGCATACTCCCTAGCTCGAGCATTCCTGTCATACCACACCTTTTTCTGTTGTTGGGCTTCTGCCAGGTTCTCCTGGCCAGGCCCATGAGTTCCCTGAGCCTTGTCCTGAGGTTCAGGACATATGCCACAAAAGATTTCTTGTGAGACTCACACTCAGTTTCCCACTCATCTCGAATTAAATTTAGAGGTCCCCTTACCCTATGCCCATATAGCAATTCAAAGGGTGAAAAACCTGTGGATTCCTGGGGAACCTCTCTGTAAGCAAACAACAGATGGGGCAAATATTTGGCCCACTCCCTCTTAAACTGATCTACAAATGCCCATAACATGGACTTGATTGTAGAGGTTAACCTCTCAACAAGACCATTAGTCTGGAGATGGTAGGGGGTGGTCTTCATGTGCTTCACCCCACATGACTTCCACAGACAAGCCAGCAGGTCTGACATAAAATTGGCACCTCTGTCAGACAGAATTTCCTTTGGGAAACCTACCCTGCTGAAAATCTCTAGCAAAGCATTTGCCACCTTCTCGGCCTCAATGGAGGACAAAGCCACTGCCTCAGGGTATTGTGTAGCATAATCTACAGTCACTAGGATATACATTTTCCCTGTGGAACTTGGGGTACTCAGGGGACGCACAATATCCATAGATACCCTCTGAAATGGCTCCTCTATCACAGGCAAAGGCATCAAAGGAGCTCTCACCTTGTCTCCTGCCTTGCCTACCTTTTGGCACTGCTCACAGGTCCTGCAGTACCCTGTTACATCTCTGGAAATTCCAGGCCAATAAAAGTTTTGCATAATACGCCTCTTTGTATGTTTTATGCCCATATGACCTGCAAAGAGAATATCATGGGCTATGGCTAGAAGTGCCAGATGGTAAGCTGTAGGCATTACCAACTGCTGTACTCTCTCACCTTCTAGCCCTCCCTCAGGGGTCCACTCTCTGTACAGTAACCCTTTGTTCCAATATATAGATCCCCCCTTCCCTTGAGAATCAGGTGCCTCCCTAGCTACCTGCCTCAGGCCTTGCAATGTAGGGTCTGAGAGCTGAGCCTGTCTCAAGTCTCTCCTTGTAACCCTTCCCAGCTCCCCTTCTACAGGAAGTCTGGCATCCTCTGACAGTGGTGCCTCACTGTCAGCCTGGGTACTACTACTCACCTCTACCTTTGTAGTCACTCTGTCCAAGGGACCATCAGTACCCACAAGCAGCTGTGGCTCACCTTCAGTCTTACTGCTACAGAGCAGCTCCCTCCCTGAAGTAATCACCTCAGCAGTCCTGGCTGCAAGTGTGCAGTCCATCTGGGTCTCAGCCAGGCTACCAGACTTACATGCTTGTCTCCAAGCCTGACTGCATGTAACTGCACAAGCGCATGGTACTGCACTATCAAAATCATTCCCTATCAGGACATCTGCAGGTATATCCTCAAACACACCTACTGGCTTCCTTTTCCACCCACCCAGTTAAGGTGAACCCTAGCCAAAGGTATTTGGAATGGGATCCTTCCTAAAGCCCTGATTGTTGTAGACTGACTAGGCAAGTAGAGCTCCTCTGTAACCAGTGCAGGCTTTACAATGGTTATATCAGAACTGTGTCTCTCTTAGCAATGGCCTCTTTGCCATTCTCTACAATAGGATATAACCTCTGCTGGTAGTTTGGCACCCTTGTTGTCCCAAGACAACCTACTATTGGAATTATGTCTTTCCCACTTACTGGCTCTTTCACCTTTTGTTCCCCATCTTGCCTCTGTGGACACCTGTATGCTACATGACCCAACTGGTTGCATTCAAAACATTTAACCCTAGCTCCTGGACATATACCTGGACTAGTGGCTTCCCCTGCTACTGGTGGATTCTGTTGGTGCAGTCTGTGCTGCCCACCATGGGTTCCTTTAGTCCCATGAGCAGTACTGGGGGTCCCTGTCCTGTGCAGGGCTGCCCTGCTTGCTAGGTATAGGTCTCCCTTCTTCCCCAACTCCTCTGAAGTAGCACACTGTCTATCAGATAACCAGAGCCTCGTGTCCTCAGGCAAAGTGCTAAGGGCTTGTTCCCTTAGCAAAAGATCTGCCAGCCCTTCAAAAGTGGTGACCTGACATCAACTCATCCAGCTATGAAAATAAGTGCTCAGTTCAGCAACATAGTCACATACATTTTCATCTGCCTTGCGTCTATGCTCATGAAACTTTTTCCTATACATTTCAGGTGTTAGCTTAAAACATTCCAACAAGTGTCTTTTTACAGCAGTATAATCAGAACAGTCAGTGTCATGCAAGGGGGTCAGGAACAGTACCCAGAGCCCTTGGTCAACTTCATACTGTTTACATACCTGCTCAAACATATGAATGAAGCTATCAAAATTATCCCCCTCTTTAAACTGTGGAAGAAATTTACTGACCTTTTGTGCTTCTGGGGTCCGGTTACTCCCTTCCCCAATTACCTCCATGACTCTGGCGAAGAATCAGCATTTCCCTCTCATGTCTCCTCTGCCGTTCATTTTTCTCAGCTTGTAGACTCCTCATTTTCTCAGATGCTTCTAGTTCCATGCACCTGGCCTCCAACTCAAGTCTCTTTAGCATTAGCTGGATTTTTAAGTCCACTTCAGAAAGGTTGAGCTGTCCATTCTCCGAGGATATTGCATATCCACTGTCAGTCTGATTGTCCTCCAGGCTGCTGTTTTCTGATGCAGCTGTAACCAAGGCTGCAATCTGGTCTGCCTGAGTCAGGTTTCCATACACTAGTCCCCTAGCCTGGCACATCTCCATCAGCTGGCTCCTAGTCAGCTTTCCATACTCCTCTGCTGGTATGCTGCCTGCTCACCCTGACTAACACTAAGCTAACAAAAGAAATAAAACAATTGTGATCTGAACTCTGAGTATACACTGTGTGGATGTTTTAGAGTACAAAATACTTTTAGAGATCACTGTTACATAAGCTACAGTAATTCACTCTACCCACATCACTACAAGCCAATTAGTGTTTGCCAACTAATCAATATGTGATGTGGATCCCACCACAGCAAACCGATATGTGATAGGATATCCCAACCACTACCACCAATATGTGATAGGATATCCCAACCACTGCCACCAATATGTGACACCCATGCCCTGGCTCAGCAATCAAGGAGCCTCAATCCTCACCACTGACACCAGAGAGGGCGACTCCAAGAAGAGGAAAGGATAACTAATACACACAGTAAAGTACAATTTCCCTTAAGTGCACACAGAGATCACAGTCATTCTGGGGCTGGTTGCTCCCTTGCTCACCAGGTCCCCAGTAAGACTCCCCACTATCACAGCTATAGGGTCCAGGTCTCAGTCTAGATGGGCAAACTAAAACCTCCAGTACCCTCTCTGTCAAACCAGTGCTTTGTGTCCCTGCCCAAGTAGCTGACACACCACACTCACATTTTGAGAAGAGGTTATACAACCACACAGACCCTCCTGGGAAAAGGCTGACACAGGTTCTCCAGCTATGCCCCTATTACCCAGACCATATGGTAGTAATTACTGCCACCACCCAGCTAATAAGTATCATCTACTAAAAGGCCCATAAAAGGGTGTCCAATTATTACTGTGCAATATTATAATCCAGTGGTAGTATGACTAATCAGTCAAGGCTTCAATTGGAGTGACTTAGACAGTAAAGTAACTTTAGAGGTTAAATTATCTCTACATAAACCAGCCACAGGTAAAGATTTTAAAATATTTAATAATAAATAATTAAAACACAAGACAAAACTACTACAGTACAATGCTACTCAAGTTCAGAGAGCACATAGAAACTTAAAACAATATTGTAGGAAAGATCCGATTTCAAAGAAAAATACTTAGTTTAACTTTCTTCTAAGTTTAAATATTCCTAGGAGAAATCACAGTGCTATAATCCTACTTACATACATAAAGCATAAGCAGTGCTGGGTTAGATGTCCAAGATCAAAATGCTTCCTAGACTCTCACTGAACAATAGTTTTTAAACACTAACCAACAGCTCTGCTGAGGCCCTCCCAAATTACATCATGTTGACACTTGGTCTGGAGTTCCCAGGCAAAAAACTGCATTATTTAGCAAGCTAACACCTGCTCAGGAGACTACAACAATAAAAGGCATTTCACACATACACTCTAGCAGAAACCAGAGTAATAAAGCACCTTCCACATGCAAATTCTGGCCCTTAACTTTTACCTTAAAACAATGGGCATGAGACCTTTATCCAGACTCACTTGAGCCGACTTGTAAAACATCAAAGAGATTCATAAGATATTTTCAACTTCAAAAGACACATTTGAAATGCTTGGCTTGGTTTTCCTTACAGCAGATGGCAATGCTGCAACAATCTTGAAGTTCACATTTTACAGTGTTTTCTTTCATTTAAAAACACAAGCCTGTATTTTACATTTATTTATACAATTGATAGAATTATGTATCAAATTCTATTTGACTAGGCTGGCAGCCTTCACCCATCTTCCTCCAATCTTCACAATATTAACAAAATTTTCAGAAAATAATGTATATTTAGTAACAAAATAAATTGATTCCTGCATATTATTACTTTTTACTACATCACCCTTTTCTTTTTCTATTCTCCTTAGAGGTACTTCCATATTTTGATTATGCATAGTGACTTTCCTCACTAGCTTGTCTTTCATATACCCTGTTTTCAAACATTTTAATAGTTATCTCTATATCCTTATACTTTTCATTCCTATCATTACAAAGCCTGGATACTCTCAAGAATTCCCAGAAGGTATCGGTTTCATAGTTTGGGGCAGATAGCAACTTTCCCCATGTAACATATGATCTTGATTTGAAAATTTTCTATAAATTTTGTTTTTATTACACCATTATACATACTCTCCAGGATTGTATCTAAATTGTTCACTTTATTTCCTTTCTGCATACCATCATAGGATCATAGGACCATAGGAGGTTACTAGGCTATTGGCCCTGAGGTCCTTATAAGCTTAGCCAAGGGTTTAGCCCATGTTTAGACAAGTCAGCACCCAAAGCCCCTGTCCATCTGGGGCACAGGTGGAATTCCAGGGTTGTATTTTCTGTTTCCCATCCAGTTATCCAGGTTGCACTTAAAAAGGGTTAATGAGGTATTCTGCTTGACGTGGAGAAGGAGTCTATTCCACAGATGGGGGAGTCTCTGGGACACAAATCTGTCCTGCCAACAAGTCCTATTGATATCATGGACCAGGTTGAGGTTGTGCGTATGGGTTGCTCGAGTGGAGCTTGACTTGCGGATATGCAGCAGTCCCATCAAGGCGGGGTCTGAGATTGCTTTATATGTCAAACAGAGGTCACCCCTGAGGAGTCTGTATGAAACTGAGTAGAAGGATAGGGCTTTTAGCTGGGTCTATATTAAATCAGTGAATGCTCAAAATAGTAAACACTAATTTATCGACCCATTAAAAATGAAACCTTACAATCTTGAAGACACAGAACAGTGATTTTTTTTTCCCCAGGGGAAAAAAAATCAATGTTCCACAAAAAAAAAAAAAAGTTCAAAACAGAAAATAAAGTGGGGGGGCTTCGCCCCTCACACCCCCCTACTTAAATATACCATTTCTGAGATCACACCACAGTGAAGGAAATGGCACAGTCCCAAAAACGCCCAGCGATTCTTTTCCCTGGGAAAAAAATTGCAGTTCCATGTCTTCAGGATTTTAAGGTTTCACTCTTAATGGGTTGATAAATCATGACTCGCTGTTTTAAGTGTTTGCTGGTTTAATATAGACCCTTTTAGCCTATCTGTGTAGGGTAGATGTTTGAGCCCCTGGATTCTCCTGGTGAGGAAACTCTGTGGTCTTTCCAGCTGCTGCATGTGCTTTGTGAGGTACATGCAGAAGGGGGCTTTGTACTCAATAATTTGCCTTATAAGGGAAAAATACAGGGATGTTATGACCTCTTTGTCCCTGGATGAGATGCCCTTACTTATGAGGTGGGCCATGTAGAAAGTTTTCCGTACAACAGAAGCAAATTGGTGGTCAAAAGTCAGGTTGCTATCAACCTGGGTTACCAAATCCCTCACTACTGATTCTGTACTTAGGACATTGCTATTAATATGGTAATATGTGGGGATGTCACTCTCCCCAAAGGGGATGATGATCATGTATTTATTGGCATTCAGCTTGAGGCCATGTTTCTGTCACCAGTCATTTGTTTGGGTGAGACCCTCTTGGAGGACATACACATCACTTGGAGAATTGATGACTGTGCCCAGCTTGTAGTCATCTGCAAACTTGGTCAGCCATAGTCCACTGGTTTTGGCCTGCACCTCACAGAAACATATCCCGAATAACAGAGGCTCCAAGACTGATCCCTGGGGTACACTGCTCATTACGGGTCGACTGCTTGAGGTGGCTTCCCCTATTTTGATTAGGTGGGGTCTGTCAGTGAGCCAGTTTGCTACCCATCTGGGAACATATGGATTGATGCCTAGTTGAGAGAATTTATCTACTATGCCCAAGAGGGGAATAGTGTTGAAGGCTTTGGCCAGGTCAAGGTAGATGGTGTGCACCATCTTCCCCTCATCCATGGCTTTGGTGACTTTCTCAAAGAAGTTGACCAGATTTAACAGACATGACCTCCCCTTGACAAAGCCAAACTGTGTGGGGTCGACGGTTTGGAGGTTGCCAATGTCCCTGTTAATGAGGTCCATGATAATCTGTTCCATGGCCTTGCAGATCAGGCTAGTTAGGCTGATGGGTCTATAATTTCCTGGATCGGTGGATGCTGCATCTTTGTGTAAAGGGATGACAGTGGCTGTCCTCCACTTGGCTGGCACAAAGCCGGTACTCAGGCTTTGGTAGAATAGGGTGCCTAATTGTGCTGCAAGTTCATGCTTGAGTTCATGTAGGATGCAGCCAGGGATGTTATCGGGTCCCATGGAGGCTGTATTTTTTGCCTTTAACATGGCAGTGATGACCTGTTTCCTAGAGATAAGGGGTAGGGGCAGGTACTGGGATGTCTTGATTTACTGATGAGGGGGACAGAGGGGAGAAGTTTTAGCTAAATCTGTTAGCCAGTAGATTGGCAATATCTACAGCATTTGTGTATGTAGTGTCCTTGACCACCAGTTCTGAACAGATCTGGGTGCTCTCTTTGAGATTTCGGACATATGTGAAGAAGGCCTTATGACTGTCTCTAGTAGATGTGGCCAATTTGGACTCGAAGTTGGCTTTAGAGGATTTCACCAGTGCTCTTATTTGCTTGTTCAAGCTAAGGAGAGATCGCTTCCAATTAGGCATCTGCTCCTTCTTTGTCCTGGACAGTAATTATTTCCATTTGTTATATAGTTTATTTATTGCAGATGTCCATCAGACAGGTTTACTCTTCCTTATGGAGGATGACTTTGTCCTGTCTGGTATTCCTGATTCAATGCATTGATATAAGTGCTCGTATAGTACTTTGGTGTAGATTTGGACATTGTTGCCAGTTCCTACAGTGAGGGAGGTTACTGTAATGTTGTTTACACCATCCTTCAGGAGGTTGTAATCAGCTTTGGAGAAGTTTTTTTATTTGACCCTAGCTAGAAGAGGCCAGGGGAGATGGTGACTTTATGGTCGGATCTTACCAGGGACGATGATACTGTAGGGGTGCAGCAGTGGTTACTCATGTTGGTCAAGCTATTATCACCTCTTGTGGAGGTATCGACTAGCTGTTCCAAGGCATTTGCATTGATAAAATCGAGGAATCTCTGGGCATTTGTGTTTTGGCATGAGTAGTTTTTCCAATCTATGGTTGGGTAATTAAATTCACCCCAGGATAAGGGTAAAGGGTTGACTTTTGATAGATCTAAAGAGGTCCAGATAGGTGGAGTAGGCATCTAGAGTCAAATCAAAACATATCCCAAAACTAGTATTACTTATTTTTTCAATAAAATCAGATCCATATTAAAAACCTCCTTTACATATGAAAATCAAATCATCTATAAATCTGAAATATTTGACAACATATTTTTTAGAAAATCATTCTCTTGTGTGTGTGTATGTATATATATATATATATATATATATATATATATATATATATATATACATATATATATATATATATATATATATATATACATATATATATATATATATATATATATATATATATATGGGTCCCCTTCAGTAGATCAAACCTTTAAAAGTTCGAATCTCATATGGCTGAGACCATATGATAGAACTTTTAAAAGTTCGAAAGGACTGAATGGAAATCCGAGTACAGTGCGGAATGGGAAGATTTCCCTTTTCCACAATGTAGTGTGATCTCGGAGTTGGTATATTTAAGTAGCAGGGGGTGTGGCGCCACTACACAGGTTTAATACACAGCCAGTCCACAGGGACCAAGCACAACTCAAAAGAAAAAAATAAAAAATAAAACGGACTACCAAGGTCAGTCGCTTCACTTTTATTAAACACAAAAACCAAATAACTAAGCGCTTTCACCAGATACAAGGTCTGGCTTCATCAGAGTCATTTGGTTAGACATCAAACAGGATTTTAAATAGCACATAGTAGTGTCAAGGACCAATCAAATGTAATATGTTTGTGACTTCATACAATAGTCTTTTATTTTACATTTAAACAAACAACCAATAGAAGTATGAATACAATAAATACAGCATCTATTTCATGTTTCACGGATACATATTCAACAATCTAAAATAACATAGGGGTAAAAAGGCAGAACAGGAAAATTATTTTAACCCTAAAACATTAAAACCCTTGTATAAATGGTTCCCCTTCACAAGATCGAATGAATGGAAGCTCAAAATGCATAAGCTCGAGACCAGAATCTCAAACTTCCATTCAATCGAAATTGTGAATGGGAAGTTTAGGGTTAGAAGAAAAAGAGTTCAGTTACCTTTTTGTAGGAGGCTAGGTCCCCCTGCACCCTTGCAGCTCTCATCTAAGAGCTGCGTGACCGCACTATAGCGGAGGACTGGGAAATCTTCCATTTTTCACTTATGCATATAGCACGGAACGGGAGATTTCCCTTTCTTTCGCTGTAGTGCAATCTCGAAGTAGGAATATTTAAGTAGTGGGGTGTGGAGAGTGCAGGGGAGTGCAGGGGGGAAGCGCCCCTGCAAAAACATTAGAATGGTGTTTTTTTGTTTAATCTATAACTCTGATCATTACAATTATTTCCTAATTGTAAACCCTCCACATTTTCTTCCAAAATTGCCATTTTGTGGAGGGATTATTAGGGGGAGAGCAACATTTTGAGCCAAAGTTGGGGATAGCTGAGAGGTTTGGATATACCTAATTCTATAAAGTGATTTACTTGTGCATGTCTCTCAACATCTTAATGCAGGAAATCTGGACAAGGCCAGATATATTGGGGGAATGTACAGTTGTATAAACTTAGTTGATAGAATAACAAGTCTTGCATTAGCATGCATTTTTCTGAATGATATGAAGTCTAAAACTCAGTGTCTGTCATTATTTAGTGACTTCATTCCTAAATGATTTGCCAGAAAACCACAAATTTTATGAAGAACAAACCAAAAATAAGAAGCAAAAATGTATTCTATCTGTAAAAATCTGGACAGTTGAGAGTTATATTTCAGCCGGGGCTGTCATTGAGTTTGCTGCCCTTCCCCCCTCACAAAATCATGGTCGAATGGGGCCTCCCCCTGCAGCCATTCCAATGCCCCCCAGTACTTGGCTATTTCACCCCATTTACCATAGACACTGTAATGTGCATACTGCTTTACTTCTACGATGATTTGGATTTCATTTAAAAGTTTTATTTTACATTTTACAGCACAAGTGGTGGTGCTGCGGTAGCAATGTCACCTCATAGCAAGACGTTGTCCCATTCGATTCTCAGCTAGAGCGTCTTCTTTTGTGTTACCATGTACTTTCTCAAGAATACAAAGTCTGAAATTCAAATTTCTGAAAATCCAGGAAAACCACAGATTTTTTGAGGAACAGAACAAAACTATGAGGTAAAAATCTGTATGCTTTTCACTAGTGGTGGTGGGCACTGCCAAACTACAATTATTCCTGTAAAAGTAACTGAATGAGTTTATTTTTCGCATATTTTTCTATGTTATTTTTATTTTTTATTGCTACTGCAGTGGTGGTGCTGCAGTAGCATTGTCGCCTCATAGCAAGACATTGTCCCATTCGATTCTCAGTTAGAGCGTCTTCTGTATGGAGACATACGTGAATAGGGCATGCTTTCATTGAAGGTTGTGCGTCAGGGCTAGTAACCCGGTACGTAAAAATCCACTACCAATCATTAGCGGACCGGAGTTCCGCTGCGGCGACAACTAACCGGGAAAAGCCCAAAGACACAAACACAAACAAACAGCACAAACCCTAATAGACATCTGCTAAACAAAGCCATGCAGTCTCACAATGAAAATAAACTTAGCATTAAAACTTCTCTGCCCTTGAAACTCTCATTCATTGAAACAGCACTGAAACCCACATTCAAAGAAAATACATCTGGCCAGTGGCAGATAAAGATTAACTTTGGGCTGTTTTCAAATCATAGGCCCCTTGCACACAAAACATACATGTGTTCTTTGATACACCTTCCAGATTGTATTAAATCTTATTCCTTGTATAATACAGTACAGTTGTTAGAGGGTGTTTTAAATTTACTGTTTTGAACATTTTTCCAATAAACAATGAAACAAAATGAATGCACCACTAATGACAAAACTGCCCAATTCAGAACATTTCCATCATAAAAGTCCACTCAAACTTCTACAGTTCACCAGTATCAGTAAATATGCACAATCTCTGCAGAAGTAAAAGTCATCCAAATAATTCCACATTAAAGAGATCTGTACCAAATGAAGGGGTTGCTGCTAGCAAACAACTTTATATTTCATTGTTTCATCTACAAATAAAGTGCCTGTTGCCCTTGAGGAATAAATTGTCCATGTTCCATTAAAAAAAATGATAAGCTAGTAATATTGCAATAGGGAATGGATGACAAACTGATAACAGGTTCATAATTACTAGGTATCTCCATCAAAGAGGACATTCTCAGGACTGCAGCATCCATCCTCTTTAAAAGTACAACACAGTAATGCATCTACACATTGTGGGAGAAGAATCCACAGCCTTCTGCATCTAAAGCATGTACACTACTTGTCGTGCTATTAACAATGCAAGCTGACTCAGCAAAAGCAGCACTGAACTTCTCTTCCCCTGAAGCTCTTAGCTACTTGTAAAATCCACTCGACACTCAACAGTATCTCTCAACTTTGTAGCACATGAGCACAAGAAATCTGAAAAAAGCTAACATTTATTGGGGGGGGGACAAAAGCCCAAAAACCAGGGACACATTTTAAGCATTGCTTGTATAACCATGGAAGGCTGCTAGAAAAAAAATGATGTGCTGCCACCATGCATTTCACTGCCAAGTCTTCAATCCAGGACTCTATGCACTATAGTCGGTGCAACATACCACTATGCCAAATCAGCTGCTTCTTGAAAGACAGGAAGACTGAAACTTAAATGGCTATCATTTAGTGAATTCAGTTCTCACTATAACTCTTAACCTCTTAGCATAACACACCTGGAGAAAGCCAATAATGGGGGAATACAGCCCCCAAACATATTCAGTGAATTCAGTTCTCACCATAGCTGTCAACCTCTTGGCACAAAAAAACTTGCACAAAGCCAATAATGGGGGATACAGCCCCAAAAATAGGGACACATTTCAAATATTGATCTTATAAACTTAGAAAATTGCTAGACTAAAATGTTTTGTGTTACCATGTACTTTCTTAAGAATACGAAGTCTGAAATTCAAATGTCTGAAAATCCAGAAAATCACAGATTTTATGAGGAACAGAACAAAACTATGAGGTAAAAATCTGTATGCTTTTTACTAGTGGTGGTGGGTAGGGACTTCAGGTTCTTCCTAACTGTATCTAAGGTTGAGGGGTTGAATCTGGGTTTCTCTCTAGCCACAAGTTACACACACACACACACACACACACACACACACACACACACACACACACACACACACACACTCCATAAGCCATGCAAGTACCTGCGTTGCATTTCCTCCATTTCTCTTCAGTCAGCTAAAACTCCTCCATTCAGAGCCCATTCCCATTTAAGGCATAACTCCGTAAGCAGCCCAGTAAGGCAGCTATACCTCCTCAGAGCCTATTTCTCTTTAGCCACGACTCCTCAAGCAGCAGAGTAAGCAAAGCAGCTATACCTCTCCTCATTCAATTCCGTTTCTGGGCCAAGCACGCATATGTGCGTTCCAGAATGCCAAGCACAGACTGCAGACCTTGCAGTTCGATCCCCTTCCAGTCTATGCAGCTGTAACCACATAGACATCTGGGACATCTGTAAGACTGCTGTCTTCTTCTGAATCCGGACTGCTGAAAGAGCAGTCTGGATGCGAGTTTCTAGTCATGCATGCGTACGTTTTGGGATTTTCTTTTTCAACTAGGGTGACTGCAGTCCTGCAGTCCAGTAGGAAGAGCCACCACTTCTTAGTAGTAGTAAGCCCACGAACAACATCTGAACACAATACATTAAATACATTCAGTGGTAACACCTTCTGTTCCCCCTCTCCCCTCGTCCATTCCTGTTGTAATGGAAATTCTGTTGCATACTCTTGCCTCCACTGTTCCCCCTCTTCAAGAGTCTTTCTGACCTCCTCAATTCGGTTGGTTGATCCAAAAAAACAATCATCACTATCAAACACTTCACCATGATTAACATTCACTACATTATCTCTCTGACCATCACTAGTATCAATGTGGTTATCTGAGTGTAAAACACCAAGCTGTTTCTGTTTTAACCCCACTGGGTAAGCACAGTTTTCCTTATAGTCATTGGTGTCTCTGAATAGCTTTTTTTGTTTAACACTCAAGTTCTTTTGAACAAATGCCTCTACATTATTTAACACTTTACTATAATTGTCCTTCTGTTGAGAAAATAATAAATCATTTGTGATGCTGTTGTTAAGTAAAGAAATCTCTTCTTCTAATTTAGCCAATTTAACCTCATTGTTATGAATTATAATGTTCATCATTTCCATACCTGTCTTATTAAACAGTGCAATCAATTCACTGTAGGCCAATGTCCCTGGTTCCACACCCATTGGCTGTTTCCATATTCTCAGCCCTTTTAGCACTTGGTTTAGTGCCAACGATTTGGTTAGAAGTACATTATTAAGTTGTACAGCTCTAAATTTGGTACATAACTTCTCAAAGTTGATAATTTGTTGTTTTAACATCGGCATTTCCTTTCTCGCCTCTTGCAGTCCAAACAGTTCCATTTCTGATGTACGAAACCAGTTCGTAAAGTCACGTTGCTCTACAATACTTTCAGGGGCTGGATTAATCCTTTTCCTCTTAAAACCTCCTTTACATATGAAAATCAAATTATCTATAAATCTGAAATATTGGACAACATATTTTTTTAGAAAATCATTCTCTTGTGTATGTATGTATATATATATATATATATATATGGGTCCCCTTCAGTAGATCAGACCTTTAAAAGTTCGAACCTCATATGACTGAGACCATATGATCGAACTTTTAAAAGTTCGAATGGACTGAATGGAAATCTATGTACAGTGCAGTATGGGAAGATTTCCCTTTTTCCACAATGTAGTGCGATTTCGGAGTTGGTATATTTAAGTAGAGGGGGGTGTGGGGGACACTACGCAGGTTTAGTTTTGTTTTTTTTTTCTTTTTTTTTTTTGTTTCTGCTTCAGTTTTCGAACTTTTAAATGTTCAATGTAATGGTTTCGGCCATATCGTCTTCGAACATTTAAAAGTTCGATCGACTGAAGTAGATCCATATATATATATATATATATATATGTATATATATATATATATATATATATATATATATATATATATGTATATATATATATATATATATATATATATATATATATACACAAACTTTCAAAGAGGCCCATAAACAAGTTTGCATACATGGGAGCAAAGGCTACCACCATGGTTGTCTATTGCACTTGTTTATACAATTCCCCATTGAATTCAAACATATTATTGGTCAAACAAAGCAGTCCAAATCTATAATATAATAAGTATCAGGTCTATCTCCCAAAAAATGTAACACAGCTTCCAACCCAATGTTATGCTGAATATTGGTGTACAAACTCACATCTATTACCACAAAATACATATCTTCCATCCACCATACGTCTTTGATTTTACCAGTAAATCAAATACATCCCTAACATAAGAAGGCAGTTTCACTACCTCCCTATACAAATACTGATGCAGAATACAGGAAATATTATGTGTAAAATAGTTGCAAGCAGATACTATGGGATGACCTGATGGGTCATACAAGTTTTTGTGTATTTTAGGTACACAATAAAAATAGGCCATAGTACAATTCTTTGTACTAAATTTGTATTCTACATCTTTATAGTCAAAATATTTCAACCTCAAACCTTTATTTAAAAGGTTCTTATATTCTACAATAGCCTTATTATAATCGTCCACATCTATTTTAACGTAAATTTCTCTATCGTTTAAATATCCATAACACATCTTAAGATATTGGTTGCAATTCATAATCACTGATTTCCTCCCTTTATCTGATGGCTTGAATACCAACCCCCAGGATTCAGTAAGGTTCCATGCAATAATAGCTTATTCCTGCATGGGAACGACCATTTAGGAGCAGCACAGCAGCGCGCCATGCATAGTAATGAAGGCTCACTGCCTCAGCTCCTAAACGGACACGGAGCGTGGACGAGAGCAGGGGTGTGTCTGAGAGCAGAGCTCTCACAATATACATGCCTTCACAGTCAATATCTGTTGTTTTGCAATTGCAATGAGCGAGACTGCTCATAGGGAATTGCATACCCCCAACAGCATAGGTCAATGCAGAATGAACAGATATGTGGCACATATGTCTGGCTTGTCCCTCATTTATCCTGCCAAATTACTGGGATGATCTCATCAGTAATGGCAAACATATGAGTGTCAGACTTCAAATCCATTAGAAAATGTACATAAAAACAAATCCCGTTACCCTAGCAACACCCTAAATTTATAAGAGCAATATTTAAAATATAATAATATAAACACTTTTTTTATCAAACAGATTAAATTTAACCGTAGGTGCGTGGGTTTGCCCATTGCTTAGCTATGCATACTGTAGTTTAAATGGCACAAGAAGATAAATATCAAGATACAGGCAAATGAAGCAGTACTGTAGTAGTGTAGTGGTCAGAGCATTCGCCTTCTGAGCAGTCATTCCCGGTTCAATTCTCAGTCTAGTAAATACCATTTTCTGTCAAGTCACTTTATGAACAATATTTTTTGTTGTATAACCTACTAAATAACATATATTTGTGAACTGCAGTACTGCATTAAATGCAGATGTGAGGTGTCATTGTAATAATGTTGTAAAATCCACAGATAAACACAAGTGCCCCATACAGTATATGTACACATGAATCGGGGATACAAATCAAATGTATAATGTGTAATGAATGATAAATCCATAGAGTGTCCAAATCCACCACCTTCCCAAGAACCATGTTACATTTCTGTCTAAATTAGTGTGGGGGTAAGCAGGAGTAAGCATTAGTAATCAGTAGTAAGCGGAAATAAGCATATTTAACCAGTAGTAAGTGGGTTTAAGCCCGTTTGCATGGGGGTAAGCAATGCGCACACAGGTTAAGCATTATTGAAGCTATCTCCCTGTAAGCATATTTAACTGGAAGTTAGCATTGCTTACCATTGTACAAACCCATGCAAACCCACTTACAATTGCTTAAAAGTGCCTTAGTCACTCTGTATCCAACAGCCGCTGTTCTACCCAACAGCAAAATAAACAGCCCTTGCAGGACTTGAACCCAGGACCCTGTACCGTATAGTCACAGTAGTTAACCAGTAAGCCATCACAACAGTACATGAGACTGAGGTATCACCAAACAGATCCTCACTATAGGAAAATCAAAATTAACATGTGAAAGAAATCTATATACAGTTTTATGTTGCATAACCTACTACATAACATAAATATGTGAACTGGAGTACTGCATGAAGTCCAGATGTGAGGTGTCATTGTAATAAAGTGTTGAAATCCCCCATGAAACACAAGGACCCCATGCAGTGTACATACACATGAATTATGGATACCAAACACATATATAACATGTAATGAATGATAAATCAATGCCAAACAGCAAATAGTGTGCAAATTAATAATTAAGCAACACTAAGCATTGCACAGCCCTGCTTACTAGGTGTAAGTAATATGTAGGCCAGCTAAATTAGTGTGGCCAGTGGTATACCCCTTTAAGCAATGCCAGCCTTAGGTAAGCAGGTTTGCCCATAGCTTAACATTTTCAAAACCATACAATCATGGCAAAGTGTGGGAAATTGGCCCTATTTAAACCACAAAGGCAGGAATACATCTTATAATTGGTTGCAGCTTCCTCCTGTAGGCACTATGACCGGTGTGGGTGAAGGAGTGTGCTTCCGGGCGCAGCGCTGGGGCATCCAGGAGTCTAAAGTCATGGCAAGATTCCTTGTTAAAAACCATGACCAGAGACTGCTGCAGGGTGAGTACCAGGGTTCACAATATAAAGCGGAAGCCTAGGACCATCTTGCCCGTGACCTCACCAGTGCCACTGGCACACCTCAAACTGGTGAGCAGGTCAGGCATCACTATGCCGACCTGAAACAGAGAAAGAGGGAGCTCTTGGATCAGTGGATCCAAGAGGCTATGTTGACGGGTGATGTCCCAGCCATGTGTAAGTATCAGTCTACTACCTATTTAATAATTGCCAGCTCATGTATGTTATAGATAGGTATGGCTAAATATTCCTCTTATGTCTTTGACAGCGGCAGACAAGCAGGCTGTGAAGTGGGAAGCCCATGCCTGTAGACTGCAGAGGTTGTGTTGCGAGGCAGATTAGTAATAATCTTGCATGTACTGCCATAAGAAATAAATCTAAAAGTAGTAGAAAGTTAATTGCCAGTATAAAACCTGTATTGTGTATGGCATGTACTGAATAAACCAGACAATATGGCAGGAAGAGTCTCATATAGATTGTATGTAAATAAAAGGTTAACAGCTTGACAATAAAGGTCTAACTGCTGGACTGCTTATGTTTACTCTGGTATCATATGGTAATGTAGTGTTGCAATCTCTTAATAGTACTGTTGTATTAAGCACTGTTACCCACACTATGCTACATAAATAAAATGTGTAGGAATGTCTGTATATAACTGTTGTAATCACAAGAGGTCATATTGTACAACTGAGAGAGACTTATACAGAAAACAATGAAAAGATAGACAACATAGTCCAAATAGCACACTCAACTGAGATGTGAAGTGTTGTATTTTTAGCACACACAGCCATGGTTCGAATTCTGGGAGTGGTAGTAAGCTGTATGCAGAATCATACCCCACAACTGTACAGATGTTGTCAGAAAGTCCAGATAATTGGTGTAAGTCCCCTGCCTGTCACCCTGTCCCCCTGGCAAATCAGTGGGATGATCCCAGAAGTTTAGGCAGAAAATAATGACATACAACTGATTGTCAGACATCATAACTGTCAGAAATATATCCATAAGAATAAACCTGTCACTCTAGCAACTCACCAAAATGTCATGAGAGTAATAAGCAAAGTATGTCCCAACTCCACCCCCATGTTGTAAAGCTATGACCAGAGTCTGTACAGTAACAGAGTGAGATGTATGTGCATAATAATAATGTGGAATCTGGTAATATGTGTGAAAACATTCAGGTAGTGTTAACAAACATTCCCCCCACAGGTCTGTCATATACGAAACCTGTGCCTAGAAATAAAAGATTGAAATCTTGGACTGGTATTGTTTAGTCTGGTATTGTATGGCAGTGTTAGTGTTGCAGTATCTCTCACTAATAAGGTATTATTCATCACTGTCATCCCCACAGTGCTACATAATAAAACTGTCTAGGAAACCCTGTATAAGAGTGTTATAATTACAAAGTCAGATTGTAAAACCTTGGGAGACTAACAGAAAGAATTCAAAGAAAAGAAACACAGAAAGTATCTATATAGCACACCCAACTGTGATGTACACTGTTTTATTTTAGCACACACAGCCATGGTTCGAAACTTGGGAGTGGTAGTAAGCTGTATGCAGAATCATACCCCTCGACTGTACAGATCTGTCTGGAATGTCCAGAGAATTGGCCCATATCTGCTGGCTGTTACTCTGTCCACCTAGCATATTAGCGTGCTAAACTCTGACATGTAAGCAGCATTTAACTTCATATAACTGACTGTCAGGCCTGTAAATATTTGGAAAGTCTCTATGAAAACAAACCTGTCATTGTACAACTCACCAAAGGTTTATGAGGGCAATAGTCAAAATATGTTCTGGTTTCACCTGCATGTTGTCAAGACATGCCCAGAGTGTGTGCAATAAGAGATGGACAGGTATGTGCATAACATCAACCTGGAATCTGGGAATATGTGTAGAAACAGTCAGGTAGTGTTAACAAACAATACCTCCACAGGTATACCAGGTAAGAGGTATCTAATGCAGGTAAAACGCAGTTCGTGTATATAGTTAAATACATCAATACCACTGTCCAAACTAAGGCCATAGAGTAGTTTAATAACACCTGTAAGGTACAGATCACAGCACTCACTAGGAAAGTAATGAGAACTACAGGGATATACAAGTTTTTAATTGACATCCCCCCTCCCTCACCATATCTGCAACACTAAACTAAATACACAACTCAATCAGTATGTGCACTGTTAAATCTACTGTTGGGACATATGTCCTATTGTTTGATAAATATCGAAATTTGTTCTATGCATATGCCATGTTGAAATACTCCCACATTGGTGGCATGCTGCCATCAATGTACCTGCATGCTTTTTGTAATGGCCACTGTGGCTCCATATATGCATGTGTTCTGTTTGCTATGCAACTGTTTCATATCTGGTGTTTCGGGTTAATGGGAATATCTATGTATGCTGTTATACCTAATCCTGGAATGTGTTGACTACTATTAACCCACATATATGTTAACATTGAAATACCATAGCACGTTTGGGAAGGCTGGTCCCAGCAGACCCATCTCTCCCACCTCATCTGACCATGGCACCGGGCACCAGCACATCTGGGGCCCACCCAGGACCTCCTTGTCCACTGGTCCTGCACCACCTTTGGGTGGAACCACCTCAGGGAATGGGGCTGCTACCCGGGAGTGGGTGCAGACAGGATACTGTCACCCATTGTCAGGTCCAGCGTCTGGTGTGTAGCAAGCTCCGCAAGGAGTTTGGAGATCTGCTACACCAGATTGAGGGCTGCATGGTGCAACTAGAGGGTCAGCCTGCCCCTCCTACTCAGCCCCCAGCACAGCCACCTTCGGGGCCGTGAAGGTGCAGTGGTGATTGCCCATGTGTGAGGACCTCAGTCCCACTGTTTCCACTAGGGGGCTCATGGGCTTCCGACTTCCAAACACTCCTCCCCATCCAAGGTATTTACCCCCCCACCCACATGTGTCATATACCGCCCCTGTATGCTGTCTTGTCTGTCTTGTCTGTTATCCTATAAACACACCACACCAGGAAACTGTAGGAAAAAGCTTTGCTGGTGTATCCGGTACCTCGGCTTACACCTTCAAGGAATATTCATCACACATACAGCTCACCATTATATACTAATACAATTATGTAATAATTACATAATTGGACTCAATTATATATAATCAATTCCACATTAAATATAATTGAATATCAATTACCATACTCTTTCCTGTTTAATAAATAAACACTGCAACATTTTATTTAAAGTGCTCTGCTCTAAAATATCTGGACTACATTCTATCTCATAAGTAGCATCAATATTGTATACTTCTTTACCTCTGTCTAATATTGTATATAATAAGACTATATTTAAATAATAAATGTTTGTAAACATTCAATATTAGAAAGTGCAATTTTAAACAGTGCAATTTTGGACATACTTGAACAGACCAAAACACAGAGAAATCCTGTACATTTCTGAATTTATCTACCCTTGCCCCACATTCAAATTTATATCAAGATTTAATCCCCTTAGGCACAGAGTACCAAAATTAATAATGCATTTGGTTTCCAACCATGTCAATTTATTTATAAATTCAACCCCTTGACATTGACTGGGCTTGGCCAACACACAATAAAAGAAGGATGTGTCTGAACCATCGTGGTGTCTTACAAAATGTTCTGCAATGGGGCTCTCCATCCTACATCTCCTGATGTCACCTAGATGTTCCATTATTCATTTTTTCACTGCCCTCTTGGTCTGCCCTATATACCACTTCACTGTGAGACATCCACATCCTATTATGTAAATTGCCCCCCAAGATTCACAATTATATTGGTCCGTAGCCTTATATGTTTTCCCATTAATGCTGACTCCATCTAAATTCCTAATCTTGTTACACACGCTACATCTTCCACAAGGAAAACTACTTTTCCTTCTCTGTTCTTTATCCAGTTTCCTAATAGATAACAATTCCTTTAAATTCTTGCTTCTACTATAGGAGAAAATTACTCTCTCTGGGAAGAGTCCCTTCAACTTCCCATCATTGGAAATAATAGGCCAACACCTACTGACTAGCCTTTCCAATATTAGGGTGTTTGGTAGGACCTTTATGTTTCCCAGTGTTTCCAGATACATGGAATGGGGGTCCTGGGACATGGTGGGTGATCTGTAGCAAGCTACAATTTGAATTGCAGTTTTGCCTGTTGTTAGTTGCACGTGGATGATCTCTGAAGCATCGTGCTGTGCCACTAACCTGGAGGTGTGGGTATACTTGGTGAATATGGATACGTCCCCGCCTTTTGTATTTTGGTCCGGGTTCTGTGGCCAAAATGTATGGTATGAGTTGTAGCCTGGTAGTGCTGGGGTCCTCTCTGGAGCCTTAAGCTAGGTTTCTGTTACTGCACACATATAAATTTTCTCCATATTGAGGAGTGCCTCGAGTGTGTGCATTTTGAGGTTTTGACTTCTGGCACTGAGTATCAGTACCCTCAGTTTTTTGTTACTTGCGCTACTTACGGCAGTGGGTTTGTCTTTTGAGCCTTTCCTAAAAAAGGCACTATGGGGGTGACAAGAGCCTTGGCCTGTATTCAAAAGCCTAAGGGTGACAGGTGCAAGCCATCTCTAGCAAAGCAGCATGGCTTGTTGAGCATGTCATCCCAGGTGGACAGACACTGGATCCCCTTTGAATGACACCAGAAACTTAGCCAATTGTTGAAATTGATAATGTTTTCTTTATACCATGGCATCATTCTTGGTGAGGGCAGGATGCAGGGTCATACTGGCCTGGGCTACATGATCAGAGAGCTCTTCCATGTCTCTTTTCATATAGTCCAGGGAGGTATAGCTCAGGTCATTCACACCAACATGGACAACGACAGTCATATTTGTACTTGTTCCATAAATTCATACACTGGCAATTTGTTAATTCTGAGGCCTCCTGGAGTAATATCCAAGGCTATATATCTCTCTAAGAGCTTGATGTCATAGAATAAAGTTACCTCCTTGGTTAGTAGCTGCTCCAATGTAGAGAAATCAGCCTCATTTGTATTAACCTCTCCTGTTGCCCAAGGGTCGTCTCTGGCCATCCTTTTTTCTCTTTCCCTCCATATTTTAGAGCAGGAAAAACGGGAACCATCCGCTGCCATTTTCCTCACCTCCTGGCAAACGAAAGTAGCATAAATATACACCACAAAACAGAAATCCAATAAACACACCACACCAGGAAACTGTAGGAAAAAGCTTTGCTGGTGTATCCGGTACCTCGGCTTACGCCTTCAAGGAATATTCATCACACATATAGCTCACCATTATATACTAATACAATTATGTAATAATTAAATAATTGTACTGCTATCCTACCCAACCTATCTCTCCAAATATATCTCCTATCCCTCCCCAACATCCCACTCTCACCTTAAAAAAAAAAAAAAAAAAAAAGAGCAATCTGCCCCCCCCAAAAAAATCTCGCCCCATACATAGCTACCCATTTCACACACATGGATGCACGTAATCTGGTCTAATTGGATTCACAAATATTACTTTTGTCCTCACCCCTCTCTCAGGGGTATGAGGGTCCAAATCTACCTCCAAATCAGTGTATATGCACAGCTGTTGCTGTAGAAGAAATGGGCAGCTATGGACCTTCCCTACACCTGGTCTGCACATCCCTAGCTATTCTCCTTACTGTCTTTCCCTCTTTGTGACCCATTTTCACCACTTTCCTATCAACACTTTTTCATTTCTTTTAAAGAAATTAGTGTGGGGGTAAGCAGGAGTAAGCACTTTTAAGCTTGTTTGCACGGGGGTAAGCAATGCCTACACAGGTTAAGCAATCTAGGCGTTAACTGAGTATAAGAAACTGTAACCAGAAGTTAGCAGTGCTTACCTTCATGCAAACCCACTTACAACTGTTTAAAAGTGCCTTAATCATTCTGTATCCAACAGCCCTTGTTCTGCCCAGCAACAAAATAAACAGCCTTTACAAGGTTCCAACCCAGGACCCTGCACACCATAGGCAAAATGATTTACCACTGTTCCCTAAACATGCTATTGTGTCACTGTTATAGAACATATGTGGGCAGTAATAGTCCACACATTCCCAGATCATGTCCAATAGCATGCTTAGATATCCCCAATAACACAGAACAACAGATGTGCAGCAATCACATAGCAAACACACCACATGCATATATGGAACCATAGTGGCCCTTACAATGGCATGCAGGTGACATTGTCCATAACAGGCCACTGATGATAGTGTCCCAACAGGGAACATGACTACAAAGACATAGCGCAAGGTGTTGTACAATATGATATATGTCCCAATAGTAGGTATTCTGTAGACATACCTACTGAATTGTGTGATCAGATTGGTTTAGCAGATATGGTGGGGGGAGACAGAGATGTGTATTAAAAACTATGATAACCTTGCTGTATGAGGTCCTCAGACCTGTTTCCATCTTTATGTCTTTCAGGCAAGATGTCCCGGGAGAGGCTTCCCATTTATACAGCAGAGGAGACTGATGTCATCATCTCACACCTGGTGCAGCAATACCAGGTGTTGTTTGGCCAAGCAGCCTATGAGAAGCAGGAGCAGACTGCCCTGTGGAACGATCTTGTCCACAGGGTAAACAATATCAGCCTGCATAACCGCAGTTATGAGCAGGTCTGGCATCGTTGCACAGACCTACTTCGCATTGCCCGTCAGCGTGCTGCTACAGTCAGGGGGGATCAGCTTGCAACGGGGGGGGTCATGCCATCCAGCCCCCACTGACACATGTTGAGGAGCTCCTTGCTAGCCTCAGGGCACCTGCCTGCCTGCACATACAACACCTGGCAGAGAGCATAGCGGAGGTGGGTGCTACTCACACAATGGCAGATGACCATGCAGGTAAGGCCACAGGGCACATCAGTAGACCACTGTTGTGTATCCATCTGCATCTGTACAGTTAGATCATGCATATGTGAGATGACATATATATATAGTCTGTTGCTGCGTAGTAGTAATAAACAGATGTGCATAATCTGTAGTATTGTGGGCTTGTATTGTTGATGTACTGTAATGCTGCACCCACCCTGTACCAATGCCACAGCTGTGGCTATTGACATCACATCTCTCACACACTTATGTAGGTCCCTCTGGTATAGATCCAAGGCAGCAGCCTGTAGCTGGTGAGTATGGTGTTTGCCAATACACCAGTCATGTTATGGCCATGATATATTCCATGCACACATTTAACACACCTACCCATAATGCATGTCGCACATGTTCATGTATTGTTGCTGTTAACTGCACTGCATCACAATGGTCACCATGATGGGGTATCTGAAGGGTATGTCAGACTCCTGCAATATAACTAACATCTTGTCATTGCAAAATCTGTGCACAGAGATGAACATAATAGTGGGAAAATGGTCTACAGTAGGGACATGTGTGAAACATCACCCTTATACAGTGCTACAACACTGTTTATACCAGTATTATAATGGCAACTGTTACAGATCTACACTTCGGCATATCACAATACTACAGTCCACAACCCTTACAACCTGCAATGTGGTCCTAATATGAGCAATGAGTGTGTAATATGGAATCGTATGTTAGGACAGCAAATATGGGGAATACATACCTTCATAAGCACTGGAAGCATATATGTGCACACACTCCAAATAAAATATAGTGGAAGCAGCTGTTGAGGTACTGACTGCATGCATTTGTCATGGAAATGCACCTTCCAGCAAGTACATGTCCTCAATATCACACCAAGAAATGGTCTACTCTCCAAGACGTTTGGCCATCAGATGTGCCCACTTACCTGCAACAGAGGCAGCCATGGCTTGCACACATCTTACATGCCATGGCGTGAATCCCATACCCAACAGGTTGCACCCAGGAGTTGGACATGTAGCCATACCTCACCATTGCGTATACCATTGGCAAACAGTGCAGACAGTCATGTATGTGGCAAGGAAGTATGGGACAGGAATAATGTAGGAAATAAAAAGATGGCCATCCAGGACAGATGATGTCACATGTAGCAGACCAGTCATGCAGGCTGCCTAGTAACATGTCACAACATTGAGGGAGTTGCAGGAATGTCTAGCAAGTACTAGCTGTGCAGTACCTGTGTCAGCAATTGCCTGGACTCTGCAAATGTGTGGCCCATGAGTTAGGGTAATCAGATGGGACAGTTGTACTACAGCAAACATCAGCCAGGCCTCTCTACAGGTGGTGTATGCATAACAGAAAAGGTCCCCAAAAGGCATGTATTGCAATGTGTACTGGTGTACCAAGACCACATTGGAAACCTACAGACAGTATCACGTAAGATACATGTGGTGCACAACCAGCACCTCACCCCACCTCAGAACCACCATTCCTATCTGTACCATGTCAGTGCCAGTGTACACCTGTATGTTTGCCATTCATTAGCTGGGGCTAGGCTGTTACACATGGTGTTCAGTGTTTGGGACACTGCAAACTGACACACATGTGTAGGCCATAGTTTTCAAGCCTCTCCAAAAAGGCTGAAGGTGGGGAGGGGTGTCACCATGACACAACAGTGCACTGCAACAGGGATCCAAAGGATGCTATGAATGGCTGTATCTGCACACAGTCAGGGTCAGGAACTGTGGCAGACATAACCCTGACTCCACAGCAATAGTGATGGCAAAGTGTGAACTCCAAGGGATGTGCACATGAGTTGACCTTGCAATCATGCAGAGTTGGGGGACATGTGTAGGGCAGACTGACCAAATACTGGCAAATGCAGATGGCCCATGCTAGTATATCCCTGCCAGGAATAGTGACTGCTGTAGTACACATAAATAACAGTAGGTGCAATAAACCATCATGATAAGGGTGAGCACACATATCCACCCACAAAGTGTATGTATCTCAATCAGCATCAGCACAACTAACACATTTGTTTGACACTGCGTTTGATTGTACAGGACATATGTCACATATAAGGCTCATGTAATGTTAACATATGCAGTAATGTGGTCCCATGGCATATCAAGGAAGAGGGCGTCATATCAATAAGGGTATGTACACTCCCCATAGCCACGGTAAGGTTTGACGGTTGTCAGTGTAATGTATCGTATTGGTCATACATGGACAGCTGATGATGACATCTGTAAATCAGACATCAGGCATTCACAAATGACAGCTGTCCACATATCATCCCATGTATGTGTTGGAGAAACACATAGGGGCTGTGAGCAGCAGAGCAGACATAACTGACACAGTAATACACATTCAGCAATGGTGCGTACACCTGTGAGGTATGGTGCACAGTATATGGCAGGTTGCTGAACAGGTGAACAGCAATACTGTGTACATGGGTGCAGTGTTTCCCAGGGGAAGGAGCATCATGTACTAACACAGTCCATGCATCACACACATGTATGCTGTTGCTAGCATGGATTGACTATAGCTGCACTGCATGCTGTTGAGTACCATATGTTATGCATGTTGACAGATGGGTAATGGGAGGTCTGTGTGTAATATTTTGGTGAACCTCACCTGTAAGTGTGTGTGGGGGGGTGAGGGGTTATTTTGTCTGTAAGTGCAATCTGGTGGAGTCGAGGTGAGTTAATATATGTAGGATGTGTGTGTGCGCGTGTGTGTATATGTGTGTGTCCATGTATGCACATGTGTGTTTGTGGGGTTGTTCATACGTCTCAACTTCCTTTTGAAATTGTGCAGTACATGAACATGGACTGCCCCATGAGACACCAGGAATAATTGTCTGATATATAATCTCAGGACAGCTGATAGTATAATAAGGTCTGTAGCATGGAACATGCTTTGGGAGGGAAACTACACACCAGGTTTACTGTTATAATTGCAATCTGCAGAAAGGTCTAAGAATACCCACTTATGCAGCACTGCAGATGCATTGGGAATTACTAGACAACACCAGTGAGTGTATCCAAATATTACTGTTGTCCACATAATAAGTTGATAGAGCAACAGATCTTGCATCTACTGAACAATAGTGCCATATGAAACTCCAGTGTGTGACATTATTGAGTGACTGTAGTAGCCCCTAACATATTTGGGCCATGCTCATGATGTCTGGACAAACCCAGGGTGAACACTGGATGATGCAGTGAGTCCTTTTAAAACCGACTCCAATCATGTCAAAGTGGTAATGGAGTAAAAAGTCATGTTTTGTGATAACTTGTCTATGCAATTAGAAGAATGATACATTACTGACTGGTATTAATGAGTGCAAGTTCCCAAGTGTGATGCAGTATGGGGAACTTAAGAGAATAAACTAGGAACAGTCTGTAAACTCAGGGACAGGTAGGTATTATGGTGGAATGTCAGAGTGTGTGTGTGTGTGTGTGTGTGTGTGTGTGTGTGTGTGTGTGTGTGTGTGTGTAATGTTAAGCAATGATGTACAGGTCTTAAAGTGCATTTCTTCTTTTCCCCTCACAGGTGGCGAGGTGGGTCAGGGTCCCTCCTGCAGGCAATATGTTGTTGGTGTCCATACAGACACTGAAAATTATGATAGATGTGTTGAGGCACAGGCGGGGTTGTCAGACGCCAAAACTGCACCATTGTTTGACATCCCCCTGTTATCCACCTCATCCCCGCACACAGTCACAGTGCCTATAGATACCCTATCACCAGTGGCCATAGCAGAGGGATAGTTGGCAGTTGGTGGCAGTGCACAGGACAGTGTGGTATCTATGGCTGCTGTGTCTGGACACAGAAGCCATAGGTGGATGTCCAGCAGAGTACCACATAAGCAGATGTACAGGGTTGCTCATGGGAGGGCTGCTGGTCATCGTGCCTCTGGCAGAAGTGCCATATCTGGTATCACCAGATGCATGTTTCAGGCTGTCATGGAGGCACAGGCACGTATAGAATGGTATACCAGACAGGGTCTGAGGCTGCAGAGGGCTGTTCTTTCAGCTGTGACAACATCTGTGATCTTGCAGGTGCCCCCCTTTATTGTACAGAGGTCATGGATAGATGGTGAGGTGAGATGGTGGGACTCCTCAACTGTGGATTGTCCGTGCTAGAGCATGTGGTGGGAGTGGTGCAATGGCCACATGGACATAGGCCAGCAACACAAACATTTGGAGGTCAGTGCGGATGTGCAAGGACACCAAGCTGCTCCCATAGTGGCAGTACCATCCCCAGCACTGCAGGTGGGGCACTGTCCACACCACACCACAGCAGGCAATGTGCACATGGTCCTGGCCAGTCCCAGGAGGGACCTGGTTCCAGCAGACATATGTCATCATCAGGGGAGAGTAGCATATTGAGGCTTGTACCTGGATGTGCCCATGGAACCCCTGGCAGGCACAGTTCTCGTGTCCATGGCTGGAGGCGGTGAACTGCACACCCTGACACTTATGGTCTGTAGCTGTCCAACAAACACCTGTATAGGGCAGCCTCATGGCATAACTGTGTGCATGCATACTCACACACAATACAAACACACCTAGGGCAACCTCATACCTACACACACCAGATCACCACGGCCATATCTGTAATTGGGTCTATATCAGATGAACGAAAAATCCATTCATCGAATACGTAAAGATCAAAGCTTCACGGAAATCGGAAATGGTATTGTGGGTTCTCAGTACAGTGAGGATTAGGGTATTTGCCCTTTCCTAACTGTAGTGCAATCTCTGAGTTAGAATATATATTTAGTGGGGGGGTGTGGGGGCACAGCTCCCCACAATACCGATTTTGATTTCTGTGATGTTTTGATCATTATATATTTGATGAAGGGATTTTGTGTTCATCTGATATAGAATCCTGTAATTAAAACCCATCACTCACACACATCGTGCCAAATGTATGCCCAGCCTAGGTCTTTGGCAAACCAAAAACACATCCTGTGCATATGATGATACCTGTGCCACATCCGTGTCATCCATAACATTGATGCAGGGACAGGCTAATATGGTTTTGATGCACACGGTGACTGTACTACAGTGTACAAATGTACTGCTGTGTAACATGTTGTCAGCAGTAATGTTTAATGCTTACATGTCAGGTAGTGCAGCTGTCTAGCCATAATGCATTATAGCTGTTATTAACACTGAGTGATTGTGGTATCCATAATGTTATCCATTTGTGTTGTAGGTGTCCATGTGTCAGCAGGAGGATGGTCTGCTGTCATATCTCACAAGGGGTATGTCACTGTGGTGACACCTTGGCTGTGCCATATCCTGTGTATAGGTGAACACATGTCACAGGTCAGTATAACAGTTACTGCCTGTGCCACATGGCCGATAGGGCTGGGGGTGGTGTATACAGGTGAGTGCATGGTGGCTGCTGTTAGCAGCCCTTCTACAGTGGACAATGGTAGTTGTAAATGGTGGTACACACCACATGTTTGTGTATAACACACACAGAGGCTTAGGTGTTGATGCACTACAGAGAGAATACTGTAGACATGGATGTATGTACCTGTGCAAGGAACCCATTGTAGCCTATGTACTTCCACCAAGCCAGACTACGCAGAACACATTGTGGAATAAGCAGTCTGCTAGTTTAATGTCATTGATGATGGTACTGGCAGAGTATATGTCCCCTTCCCCAATGTAGTGCAATCCTCAACGTGGTAAACATGTGTGCTGGTGGGGGTGGCACACCCCTACCCTTTGGAGGGTGAGAGGTGCTGTAGAACCACAGACAGTGTGATAGACAAATACCTAACCTGTTAACATGAACTGTACAGTATTATGGCCAGCTACATGGGGGGATACACTCAAAAGTAACCGCAAGGATGTTGGCTGTGTCCACAACAGCCACACCCAGCTATATATACCAACCCCAGTATCGCTGCACACCTATACAGTGGGGAAGAGGCCATTTACACAGCTAACAGTAGTTGTGATGAAATGTATGTCCACAGGATGATACCTGTGACATGTAAGCATATGTCAGGCAGCTCTTGGACAGATGACCCCCTGGGACATGTATATTCTGTAACCTGAAGTAGATCCCACCACATACACACACACTCTTATTTGGCAACACTGGGACTAGACCCCTACTTAGGTATGTAGTGCTACTGATGTATGGGGCTTTAATTGCACACACCACACATGTTTTAGGATGAGTGGTGTTCCAGGTTACATATGCAGAATATCCCCATGCATGTACAGTATGGTAATGGGGGATGTAATGGTTATATATGGACAATGCATAGTGTGACATACCATCATATAAACATTGACAAACACATGACAGTCAGACAAACATCTGAGAGACCTGGGCCTATCTGTGTTAACTACCTTGTCAGTGTGACCATTGTGTTAAAGGTAGGTTGCACACAGACGTGCATAACTGGGCTGGATTGTGTTATCAGGTACCTGTATGTTTGATGGTGACAGTAGTCACCATACAGTGGTACATGGGACATGTACCTGGGGTACTATGGTGTAATGACAGTATACCCAGAACCCACACCCCACTGTGGATATTGTATGCACTGGAACCCATGATGACACTCTGACATACCTACCATCACACATTGACCAGCACTGCAATACAACCCCTTGTCCATCCCAAGAATGCTACTACAGGGATATGCATCTAATGCACATGCCACAGGCATAGTTAAGTGATGCATTGTTATGCCTCTCCTATGGGCAGCAACATCACTATCCCTAATACTGTGTAGCAATGCATATTGTAATAGGTGTATGTGGCCTCAGAATGCTGTAACCTACATATATATATATATATATATATATATATATATATATATATATATATATATATATATACACACACACACACACACACACACATGCACACATACACACACTTGCCAGAACTCAGTGGGTATCCCATGCCTATCACCCCATTTGTACAACAGTGTTGTGCTGGTACTGCAAGGCTCAGGTATCCGTTAGGGAAAGCAGCATAACAAGGTACATGTAATGTCTGGTACAGCAGCAGCCACATCTAACTACGGCAATGGGTGGTGCGGTGGGTGTGAAGGGCCTCAGGGTATTCCCAACTACAGGTCTACAAACACACAGACACTGATATTTTCAGTAATGTACATGTACACATTTGTCAGTACGGGGGCGCATCGGTGCAGGTGTTCATAGTTGTGTACCAGGCTTTGTCCATGGAGAGATGGAAGTGCAGGGGATGTGTGTACAGT
>NC_056728.1:500468706-500516206 GCF_019279795.1 Protopterus annectens | reverse complement strand
TCTGGGCTACTATTGTGGGTGGCCAGTGCTGTGCAATGCTCGCCATTGTATGTGTTCTATATTCCATAACATGGATGCCGTCTGGGATCTGCACACATCCCACATGCATATTCTGTGACATGTGGAATTGTACCTGGGGTGTCTGGGGCATGCTGTGTAGACAGATTGTTATCATCAGATTTGCCATTCCTGAGCTCATGTGGTGAGAACTGGCAATGGACACCAGGTTGACCCTGCACCTATATTGACAGCATGATACAGGTATTCCCTGGAATCAGTGGCATATGTACATACAGGACATGTGTATAAGGCATGGTATGGGTGCCATGTCCTCTGTAGTCCACTGCAATCACACCATGGTTACTATCTGTGGGCAAAATGCAGGGAACTACCAACATAGTGGTTGTTGCCTAGCCGAGTGTGTTTGTGTATGAGACATGGGTGGAGAATGTTCTCTGGGTAATACAAGGGTTGCCTATATTGTTCCCCAAGCCATGATGTCACATGTAGGGGTATAGATTGTCTACCCCAGCCTATCTGCTGTTTGACATCTGTTATCCTTATCAGGTGAACATTGTGACATATAATAGGCCCATCAAGAAATTTGCAAAACCAGCTCCACAACACTCACAGCTACCTTCACACAGGATGCATATGACAAATGCACACACACACAAAGTTTGATAGTTGCCATGTCTGGGATTAGAACTACACCTAACTAGTACATCACAATACAGCATTATGCAGATATAGCAAATGCCATGGAGCTTACAGGGCTGTTTCTTCCCCAAAGGTGTATTTCAAAGTGAATGATATCAGCAGCCCTGCCAAAGTAGGGCATTTGAAACTGTAGTGAGTGTGAATGGCCTCAAAAGCATTGATCCCTACACAGATAAACACACACACAAAGTTCCACAGTTGCCATGTCTGGGAACTGAACTCCTACCTAACTAGTACATTATACTATAACATTACACAGTTATAGGACACGCCATGGAGATTACTGGGTTATGCCTTCCCCAAAGGTGTATTTCAAAGTGAATTACATCAGCAGCCCTGCCAAAGTAGGGCATTTGAAATTGTAGTGAGTGTGAATAGCCTCAAAGACATTGATCCCTACACAGATAAACACACAAAGTTCTACAGTTGCCATGTTTGGGAATAGAACTCCTATCTAACTAATACATCACAGTACAACTTTACATAGTTACAGGGCATGACACGGAGATTATTGGTTTACTCCTTCCTCAAAAGGTGTATTTCAAAGTGAATGACATCAGCAGCCATGCCAAAGAAGGGCATTTGAAATTGTAGTGAGAGTGAATGGCTTCAAAAGCATTGCTCCCTACACAGACAAACACATGCACACAAAGTTATACAGTTGCCATGGCTGAGAATAGAACTCCTACCTAACTAGTACATCACACTACAGCATTACACAGTTATAGGATGTGTCATGGAGATTACTGGGCTACTCCATCCCCAAAGGTGTATTTCAAAGTGAATGACATCAGCAGTCATGCCAAAGTAGGGCATTTGAAATTGTAGTGAGCATAAATGGCCTCAAAAGCATTGACCCCAACAAACGCACACACACACACACACACACACACACACACACACACACACACACACACACACACAAAGTTGCCATGTCTGGGATTAGAACTCCTACCTAACTAGTACATCACACTATAGCATTGCACAGTTATAGCACACGCCACTGAACTGATAGGGGTACTTCTTCCTCAAAGGTGTCTTTCAAGGTGAAGACATCAGCAGGCTTGCCATAGTAGGGCAATGGGGAGTACAGTGCGTGTGTGCATGGGCCATAACCCAATCATCTGGAAGCAGACACGCAACACTCAGGTACACACAGGTTTATATTTCACAGGTACGTGTATACAACTGCTAGATGACTACTGACTTGTACAGTCATGTTACACTGTTATCACAAGCACCACAGGCACTATAGTGCTGAGGGATACCAGAGGCAAATGTCTACAGTGATTGACATTTGCACATCATGTGGTTTTAGCCAATTGGATGTGTGCTGGGTGGGACAGGTGTCATTATGGGAGTCTCTTTGTCCCTGCCTGTCACTCTCTTCCACCCATCTATGTATGCATAATTTTGGCATATTATAGTGTGTTGTCCATGGATATATGTGTGTATTCCTATCCAATGTGTGTGCAAACATGACTGGTGTGTAATGAGGAGTGTGTGCACAAACATCTGTGACTGTCAGATATGTATAGTCCACTGTTGTTGCCAGACATGGGATTAATTTCTGAAATGTGGGAGCATGCCCAGTATGACCTTTCAGTATTTTGTTGTCAGACATCGGCTTCGTTTCACTAAGTATGGGAGCATGCCCAGTATGACCTTCTGTACTGAATGTGTGAATCCTTTCCAGGTAGGTTGTACTCCTGTGCAGGCTTTTGTGTTCTACACTTAGATATAGCAACCTGTTTCTGTTGGATATCTGTAGATTGGTTGACAATATGGGGTCAAAATGGGAAAAGGATAATGGGTTACTGTAGGTAATTGTGTCTGTGCTGCTTCTTGCTACATGGTCTTGGTGTTAGCAGAGATATTCAGACATATGTACTGTTTTACACTGTGATGTTTTATGTCATCAAGTACTGTCAGGTATACATATTTGCTTGCAGCTGGGGAACACAGGGTGAATGCAGCTGTGTCCTGTATTATGGTCTGCAGCCTACATATTCTTGCACAATCATGCCATTCTAGGGGGAAGCTGCAGACACTTGCTGATGGGTCTGTGTAAATGGTTCAGCACCTTGGTACAGTGGTGGCTGAGGATACCATGCTTGTACATCCATAGATGTGACAATATGGCCATATCCTGCTGTGGCCATACCTCACAGCTGCACAGATTCACACAGGTTACCCAGAGGCAGGGGTCATAATTCTGAACATTACCCCTTCACATTGTGGTTTACAAGCAGGTTTGTAGCCACCCATTCCTGTGTTTGCAGGTAGGGATAGTGTGTGCACATGGCTGAGTTTCAGACTTCACACACTCCATGCCGTCCATACTCCTACTCTCCCTCTATTATTCTATCCCTCTTGCAAACATTATGCATATATTATCTAAGTTCCCTATAGTTATCACCTCATCACAGCAGTAATTTTGTGTTGGTCCACAGTTCATGCAGTAGGACATGGTGGACATGTTACTGGGATTTGTCCACAGGGCCTTACATTTGGGTTCTGTGGACTATGTTATGTTGTTATTTGGGAGTCCATGACATAACATGCATTGGCAGTATGGGTGAGAAACAGGCCTTTGGCAGAGGACTGTAGGCCATTTGGTAGTGATGCTGGCCAGCTGTAGCAGGTCATTGCAATGTGTCACTCCTACAGTCCCAGACTGCAAGGCACTATATTACCCTGGGGTGACAGTGTAGGTGTGCAAGGTGTTAATGCCAATACTTTCTGTCATTATTGATACAATGCTGTGGATGCTGGCAGGGTGCTGCTTACAGCTAAGGACACACTTGCATGGGACACCTGTTCTGCATGCTGCATTCTTTGGCTATTGCCATACAGAGGTGGGGGTCATATTGTGCTCATTCCCAACAGCAGTTAAAAGACCAGAGAGGTACCTTTGGGTGATGGTGCGGTGAGCTGGGTGCATGTATGCTATGGACACTACTTGCATCTGACTCTCATATATGCATGGGGCATTCCACTTATGCTGCCTTGTGCAGGGACATCAGCAGTTTCTCAATACTTCATACCTGTGACATTTGTGGTCTGCCAGTGCTTGGCCAGATGACATCGGTATTCCGTACTACAAATCCAAGTAATGTGCTGCTAACCTGCTTGTACAATTCCAAAGGTGTGTCCATTTGACAGTAACATATTATACACTGTCTGTCTGGGGTACTTCCACCTGCGTACTGTTTGCATGTCTGGGCTCACATTCATGCCGTGTCCATCTCTCAGATGGTAAAAGATATTACTTCCAAACATTTACTATGGCTTACTGCTGGAATGTGTTTTGCTGGGATGCATTGTTTTTGGCCACCAGGACAAACCTCACCATGCCCAAATACTGACCACTCTCACACAATATACAACACACACCAACCTAACAAATGCAGCCCTGCATATTGTACACATACTCCAATCTATCCTGCTACTTTGGCCGGCTTGGGTAATCTGTGCTCCACTGTTATTATACCTACACATACATGTTACTACATTTCTACATAGGATTGGGGGGACTCACCTGACACTTGTACACATTTGCAATGACTGTACTGGTATTTCAGGTACTCCATTTCATTCTGTATTCTGACCTACCATGCTGACTAGAGGCATATCAGTATACTACAGGTCTTTGGTTTGATTGACCTACATTTCAGTTTCAGACTTCTTACCCTTCAGAACTAACATCTCACTGCCTGACCTTTTGTAGTCTGTCTGTGTAGGTCTAGAGGGGGGATGTTCTCCATAGCCATCAATTAGAGGCCTTATCACAGCCTTTGTTTGTGTTTGTATATGCCTGTCCTGCTGGCTGAGATTGTTGTTGGATATGTGAGTCTCCCTGACTGGCATGTGTGTGTCCTATTGACACACATGTGGGCCACCACATTTCCTGCAGTGTGTTTTGTCACCTTGTCTAGTACTGGCTATTGTGGTGACACCAGTATTTGTTACAGATGTCATGCTGACACTATAGGTGTCTACTATCTGCTGGCATCCCATTCAGCCACCTGATTCCCTTGCATGCTCACATCCATACCATGGATACAAGTAACAAAACATACTACTCCATTCAACAATTGATAGGGAAAGTGGCTTACCTTGTGGCTGTGCCAGTATTGAGGATGGTGTTTGAGGGCTGACTATGTTGGATGCACATAGTACACTCTCTATACATGATTAAGCACAGGTAGTGTCATGTTTGGCATCCCTTTTTCTGTATATGAGAGTCAGAGAGAGGTGTCATTCCCTGGGTTCCTACCATGTCAGTGTATGTGCTATGCATTGACTCTTTGCCACAGCCTGGGCATACTGGGCATGCCTCCTTCTGCCTACTGGGACAGGCTCAGGTTGTTCCTCCTCTGAGTCACTCTGTGCCTGTGCAGGCCTTGGCAATGGTGGGGGGCTGTGTGGCCCTGCCCCGTACTATTCCTGCTGCAGCTGTTTCCGCAGGATCATATTGTGTTGCATGGCACATACAATGACAATTTGGGCACATGTAGCTGGTGAGTACTGCAAGGCTCCACCGGATATGTCCAGGCACCAGAACCATGACTTGAGCATCCCAAACTCATGCTCTATTATGATTCTTGTCTGTGCGTGTACCTCATTATGGAGTTCTTGTTCGGGTGTGTGTGCATTTCTGATGTATGTCATCAGCCATGGCTCCAGTGCATAACCAGCATCCCCCACTAGGTGGCCGTAAGGGATGTCCCCACTGACAAATCTCTGGTACAGCTGCATCATATGCCAGATATAGTCGTGATAGCTTCCAGGGCAGCCAGCACACACATTCATTATAATGCCCTGGGCATCGCACACAACCTGGCAGTTGATGGAGGGGAAGCCCTTGCGGTTGATGTAGACCCTACCCTGCTAACCAGGTGGTGTTTTGATGCATATGTGCATGCAGTCTATAGCACCCACTACCTCAGGGTATTCTGCTATTTGGTGGAAGAGACACATATTGCTGGTCAATGCCTCATGACTGTTGTGGAAATATATATGCTCACCGGCATGTGCTGACATGGCATCCAGGAACTGGTGGAGTACCCTGGATGCTGATGCCAGTGAGATCCCCATGATATCCTCAGTTGGCCTTTGGAAGGTACCTGTGGCTAGTATTCTTAGGCCTACACATACCTTGGTATCCACAGGGATGGGTTCCCCTGTATTTGTTCTGTGTATGAGGTGTGGCCAGCACTGCTCAACAATTTGCTGTAGGAGGTCCCTGTCCACCCTATAATGCTCCACTGTCTCCAGCTCATGTAGCCCCTGGTAGGTTACCCTAGGGAATGTACACTCTTCTCCTTCTCCTCATTGTGGGTTGGTCATCAGCATTCTCATCCTCACCACCCTCAGCCTCTTCCACATGTTGATTTATGATAGCTGCTGCAACCCCTATCATTTTGTTGCTTTTGTTTGGTAAAACGTCCCTGCTTGTGTACACCGGTGGTGTAGAGTTTGCGGGAAAAAACAGAGGGAAAGGTGTTTGCATAATTTATAGTGATGTGCTGGGCTGGGCTGCTGCCTGTGTAATTGGCTGATTCTGATACATTTCACCTGCCAGCTATGCTAGTTCTCCTTGATTACCTTCTTACTGCTGTTTTCCCTTCCCATTGCCTTCCTGTTTAAGCCCAGGAGCACGCCGTGGAAACACAGTGCTCAGATATGCACTGAGCTGTCTTACTTTCTTTTCCCTTTAAAACATGGTGCGCGGTGTGCACACCCACTTAGGCAATGCAAAGAGTGCTTGGCAGCTTCAGACTCACCCAATTGCTTAGCTCTGCTAAGCTAAGGGCAAAACCCGAGCCACAGGGCTCCAATAAGCTTACAGTATGTCTGACACACCCCTCTATGATGTCAGCTAGCTCTTAGGCTTGCTCCATGGTCTTCCTGCACCTACGCGGTTGGGTGTAGGCTAGCCATGAGGGGGACTCTGGGATTCAGTATCATTCTCCTCATTTGCATAGGATTTCCTGCTAATGCCTAGTTACAAGTCTGACACTGAGCCTTCCCCCTTAGCAACCACTATTCACTGGCCATGTTGTCTTCTGCCTGCCATAGAGAATAATGACAAAACTGTGATTTTGGATAGAATGCTTATTTCAAGTTTTTTTATATCCTGTTTGTGTGCTGCTTAAACAGCTGAAATTGGCCAAAAAAAATAAGTTATTTTTTTTATTTTTGCAACTGTTTTCCATGCCAATGGCCATATATCTGGTCATTGGCATGCTTTACACATTATATACACCCTTTATTTGGAGATGTGATTGCTCAGTTTTGTAATTTGCAGAAATGTACTTGGTTACTAACCGAGTACATTACTGCAGATTACACTAGTCCTGCACAGCCAGCTGCCAGCTTCCTGGATCACAAATTCACCTCATTTGCATGGTTTTCACCTGCAAATGGGGTAATTTGCATACAGGAGCTGTGTCTGTGCAGGAATAGGGCAGGAGCACTCGTGCACGTCCTGGGAGCTTGTTCTTGGATCTCTCAGCAGCCATATTGCCTCCAGCAGCTTCTGCACTATTCCTGCACACCGTACAGAGCTTGCCGAATCCTGAGGCACATTTTTTCTAGTATTCAATTTATTTAAACTTAACCATTCTTCTTTACTTAGATTGTATTTCATATATTTTCTATTTTTGTTAAACATATGGTATTCTTTCTCTGCGCTATAATTCAACATTGATGAAAATTGTTGTACAATACCATTTTTAAAGGGGGGAATAAAATCATTTGTAACTTACTTCTTCCAAGCCAAGTTTATAATATGCATTAGGAATTATTTCTGAATTACAAGAATAGAAACTATCCTCACTAGAATCAGCCATATCACAATCATTATACTCATAATTTTTAGTATTTTTCAAATACTCTAAAAGATGTAATTTATGTATAAATCTAAAAATTGCACTTTTCAATTCATGCAGTCTTGATAGTGCTGTAGGTATAAATTGTAAACCTTTATTTAACACAGCAATATCCACTATGTTCAAATAATAACCCGATAAGTTCACTACATAATCATTTACATCAATAACCACAGTCTGTCTAACACAATCAGTCATATTTACCTTATTTTGTAGACCGAGGATGGGTATAGGCATCCCTGGGCTGTTCATATCCATACCATGTTTTTTTTCACCCTCCTTCTCATGTATCCTGTCTGCCATGAAAATTTTGTTGTAAATACTGTTCATTACCTGCTCTGGAAAGTCTCAGATACTCTCCCTCACTTTCATATTCTGTTGAAGAAGATGTACTTTATGTCAAAGTATACACTGTTCATTGACTTCTTCCTCCTTCTCTTCAAAGCGTACATACTGATATCTAGGCCACATATTGGATGAAGTAATAAATGCTCGATTAAGTACAATCTTTTAAATCTCTAGTCAGTTTTGATGTTTTCCTTTTTACTATTTCCGATTTATATGAACTTAATTTGTCGTTTATACCTCAAAAGAACTGTTCCAACACATTATTATCCATTTTTTGCAAAATGTCTCTACACAGCATTTTGGTCTCTTCCTTAACTTTTTCTCTTTTAAACATATCTCGGTCTACTAAGATGCGCACCCATTTTAAAGTACATTTATGGGCTGCCAGAAACTAGAGAGCTTGAAACTGTTTGTCCATTGGGTCTGATAAATCAAAGGGAGTAGAGGGATTTTTTATGGACCATAAGCCCCTCAGTTTGATGTTAAGTTCTACATACCTTTCAAGACTTATGCAAATTATAGACTAGAGAGGTCTCTTTAAAACTGAACTTTTCCGTTTTATCCAACAATGTCTGTACCTCCGATGTTACTAATCCACTATAACTTCTATCAACCTTGATAAATGGATTAGCAGAACTTCTTCTCCTTTCGTCTTCCAATTTGTTGAAAACACTCAGCATAATATTGTGCCAATTAAGCTGCTCACCATCTCGATCCGAAACATCTGCAGAACTGTCATTACTTGGTTGAGTCAAGAAACTTTCTATACTTCTTTGTGAAGACTCCATTGTTGTTTCACAAAATAAACATGGTAAAGATGCAAACAAATCACTGGCCATTCAAAACCATATAATAATACTGATGTTGACAAAAATAATGAACCACCATGTACACAAAAAATGGCCAGTGCATAAAGCGAACTTATTTATTTTAAAATAAAAACCAACAGAACTCCTAACACCTCAGCTTATACAAGCCTTTACAGAACAATGCACACAATAGAAAACACACACTTTTTATACACTTCATTAAGTCAATAATAATCAAGCAATTAAACAATCAATAATTAAAACAAACCCCTTTATACCACCCCAGTTATAAAAAACACCTCCAATTAACTTCCCTGTTAAGTCCCATAGGGAAAAGAAAGTTGAAATTCAGAATTAAACTAGTTTCCTTTCTATGCAACTTATTTTTAAATTCTTGTAGAGACATATACTCTTTATAAATATGTTTTAAAATAGTGGCTTACAGTCCTTTTGGATCACTACCATGACATTGATTATATTCACTACCTTTTCTTATATTCCTAACATGTTCATTTAAGCCTAACTGAGAAACTTCTTTTTGTTTCTCCTATATAAAATTTTCCACATGGGCATTTTAGCCCATATATGACCCTTTCCATCTCACAACTATATAACCCCTCTTCCTGAAATGTAATTCCATTAATATAATCAAAACTCTTTACTACATAATTACACCCTGTGCATCTACCAGAAGGGTATGTGCCATTTTCACCCACTATAGCATTTCTTGTAATATCAGGCATACGAAACTTTCCATGAACTAAAACAATATTTAATATTCCTACCCCTTTGGTAGGAAATACACCAGTCCTGGCTTGAAGTGTGTGGTCTGTCTGGGTCCCACCTAAGCTACCAGACCCACATGCTTGTCTTCAAGCCTGACTGCATGTAACTGCATGCACACAAGGTACTGCATTATCAAAGTCATTCCCTATCAGGAATCCTGCAGGGATATTCTCAAACACACCTACTTGCTTGCTTCCTTTTCCACCCTCCCACTTTTCCACCCTCCCAATCAAGGTGAACCCTAGCCAAAGGTATCTGGAATGGGGTCCTTCCTAAAGCTATGACTGGAATAGACTGCCCAAGCAAGTAGTGCTCCTCTTTAACCATTGCAGGCTTCACAATGGTTACATCAGAGTCTTTGTCTTTTTTAGCAGTGGCCTTTTTCCATCTACTAAGATAGGATATAACCTCTTGTGGTAGTTTGGTACCCTTGTTGTCTCCAGACAACTTACTGCTGGCATTCTGTCATTCCACTTACTGTCTCTCCCACCTTTTGTTTGTCAGTTTGCCTCTGTGGACATCTATATGCTACTTTGACCCACTAGTTGCATTTAAAACATTTAACCCTTGGTCTTGGCTGTGTACCTGAACTATTGGCTTCCCCTGCTACTGGTGGACTCTTTTGGGGTGGTTTAGGCTGCCCACCATGGGTTCCCTTAGACCCATAAGCAGCACTGGGTATCCCTTTCCTGTGCAGTGATGCCCTGCTTGCTAGGCATAGGTCTCCCATTTTCCCCAACTCATCTGTGATATTACATTCCCTATCTGCTAACCAGATTCTCATGTCCTCAGGTAAAGGTCTAATGGCATGTTCCCTCACCAAAATGTCTACCAGCCCTTCAAAAGTGGAGACCTGACACCCACTCACCCATCTATAAAAATAAGTACATAACTCATCAATATATTCACACACACTTTCATCTGCCTTGCGTCTAATAAACAAAACTTTTTTCTGTAAGCTTCAGGTGTTAACTTAAAACACTCTAATAAACTATGTTTAAAAGTATTATAATTTAAGCAGTCAGTATCAGACAATTTTGAAATAACAGTTATAGCTTTACCATGGAGTAAGGGGGGTCAGAAATCATACCCAGAGCCCTTGGTCAACATTATACTGTTTACATACCTTTGCAAACATATCAATCAAAATTATCAACCTCTGTAAATTGTGGAAGAAATTTACTGACCTTTATTGCTTCTGGGGTTTGGTTACTCCCTTTACTGTTACCTCCACGGCCATGGTGAAAAGTCAGCTTTTCCTTTTCATGTTGCCTCTGCCTCTCATTTTCTTCAGCCACCAAATGTCTCAGTCTCTAATTTTCTGTGGGATCCAGACGTCTCAGCCTCTCTTCTGATTCTAGTTCCAACCGTTTGGCCTCCACTTCAAGTCTCTTTAACTCCAGATGGATTTTTAAGAGCTCTGAGACAAAGTTGAACTGTCCATTTTCCAAGAGTTGTACATCCCCAAGGCCAGTTTGGTTGTATTCCAGGTTGCTGGTTTGTGATGCAGCTGTGACTAAGGCTGCAGTAATTTCTGCTTTAGTCAGGTTAGCATGCACCAATCCTTTGTCTTGGCACATCTCAGCCACGACAAAGCCGTTGATTTCTTCAACTCCAAATTCCTTACTATCCTAAACTCCCTAGCTCCAATATGAACTAAAAGAGTTAAAGCCAAGTCTGCCCCTTGGCTAACTAAAGAAACCAAGAAAATCATGCAACAAGGAGATAAATCTTGGAAAAGCTATCTCCATCATAAACAACCTGCATTCTTACTTAAATACAAACAACTACGAAACCTAGCCAAAAAACATGTTATAATAGATAAAACGTCCTACTACAACCATCTACAAATAAATCATACAAAAAACCCCAAACAATTCTGGAACTCCATTAACTCTATCCTTAAGTCTGGTACAACTAACAACCCCTGCCCTGATACTAGCAAATCTGACCAATAAATTGCCAAACTATTTAATACCTTCTTCACCTCTACTATTGCTGAGCTAACCAAAACCTTCCCCAACATCCCCCCACCCCCCTCTGCCCAAGTTTCCTCCACCTCACCTCTCTCAACTCCTATCTTTGAACTTAAACCTGTGTCTACCTACCTTATAAAAAAACTTCTCTCCAAACTCAAACCCTGCACCAACGCCCCTGACAATATCCCCTCCTCCTTCTTAAAAATTTTCTCCGAAAGTATTGCTCTCCCCATCAGCATCCTGATAAATAGATCACTACTCAAGTCCTATGTAGCCAAAGTATGGTGCTCTGCTTTCATTCTTCCACTCCATAAAGGTGGCAAAAACTATAACTTCTCCAACTTCCGCTCCATAGCCATCCTCACACCCATCTCAAAAATTCTTGAAAAATGCATTCACCTGCAACTCATGCCATTCCTAACCAATCACCAACTACTCTCTCCTACCCAGCACGGTTTCCACCCTGGACATAATACCAACACAGCCCTTATGTCCTTCCTACACTCTGTCAATTCAGCTCGAGACTGGTAACTTAGTTTCATAAGTTCTATTAGACTTATCTAAAGCTTTTGATACCATCTCCCACTCCCATCTACTAAACCATCTATCTAACCTCAACATCTCCCCAAAAACTCTAACCTGGTTTTCCAGCTACCTCTCAGACAGGTCCCAAGCAGTGAAATGGGGCCAATCCTCCTCCAGCTTCCTTCCCACCCCCACAGCAGTTCCCCAAGGATCCATACTTGGCCCTCTGCTATTCAACATCTTTGTTAACGATTTCCACAGAGCTATTCCCAATACCAAAATTGTCCAATATGCAGATGACTCAACTTTGATCTGCTATGCCTCTAACCTTACAGAACTCAAGACTCTAACTCAAACTGCCTTCTCAACCACTGAAAAATGGATGCACCAAAACCATCTCTCACTAAATGCTAACAAAACTAAAATTCTTCTATTTACTCATTCTAAATCCACCCCCACTGAAAAAAACTCATTTCATATTACTAGCCTTAACAACTCCATCATTGGCATTGTTCCCTCTGCCAAACTACTAGGGGTCACCATTGATGAACACTTAAAATTCAATACCCACATCCAACATAACATCAAGAAAACCCACATAAAACTCGGCCTCCTATACAGAAACAAACAATTCCTCTCCTCCTCTACTAGACATACCTTGGCCACTACCTATCTCCTCCCATCTCTTCTATATGGTGCTCCTCTGTTTACAAATCTATCTTCCGCCCTAACCACCAAACTGGAAGTATGCTACAATATAATCTCCAAATTTGTCACTAAGGCAACTTCCCTCTCCCATCACTGCACCTCCCTTCAAACTTTAAATTGGCTTGAACTCCCTAATCAACTAGACTACCTCCAAATTGTCTTAGCCCACAAACTAATATTTCAACCTAGCAGCTGCCCCGCACTATCAAATATTCTTCAACCTTATACCCCCCAGAACCCTCAGATCTTCTCAGCAAAACCTTATATCCATCCACAAACCAAAGCGCCCAGCTTCTAATCTCCTTTACCCTAGCTGAAAAATGGAATGCCATGCCCTCTACTCTGAGGACCTGTGACAACCTACATTCCTTCAAAACACAACTCCACTGCCACCTGCACACTCAAAGAAAATGTAACTGTACTCTTCATTCTATATCTCCCAAGCTCCCCTCCTCCTTCTCTCCTGGCTAAACTTTTTACCTCTCTAATTTGTCTCTTAGTCATATATTGTTAATGTAACTAACATCCCCTCTTCTAACCTTATGTTTTATGCCTGTCATCCTCCTGGACATTTCTTCTTTAACATCTTAGTTGCTTAATTTTAAATGAATTCATACTGTATACCAACTGTTTTTGTGGAATTTCCACCCATTTTGATTGTAATAATTGTTCTTTGTATTTTACTAGTATTTTCATTATGTGATTTAACATTGTACTGTGGAGCTTTTCTCCCCGGGCCTCCACTGAAAACGGGCTCTCTAGCCCAGTGGACCTTCCCGGTCACCAAACTGAAATAAATAAATAAATAACTGGATCCTTGTCAGCATGCCATACTCCTCTGCTGACGTCCTTGCATGCTCTTCCTGACTAAGATGGCAAAAATAATAAATACAACTATTGTGATATGAAACTCTGAACGTCTACTGTGTGGATGCTTGAGAGTGCAAACACCTTCTTTAGTGACCACTGTTTACAGACTACAGGAATTCAATATCCAGACCACTGAATCACAATATCTGGATATCCCACCAGTCCCAACCAATAAATGTGATAGCCCACCACTGGACCAGAAATCAAGAAGCCTCAATCCTCACCACTGACAACAGTGTGGGATGTTCACTGGGAGGATGACAAGTACACACACAGTATTTCCATATGCAGCTCTCTGCATCAAGTGCAATTTCCCTTAAGATCACACAGAGACTACAGTCAGGCCAGGGCTGGTTTCTTCCTCTTTCTCCAGATCCCCAATAAGATTTCCCACTGGCATAGCTATAGAGTTGAGTCCTTAAACAGGGTTCGAAGCCCAGTCCCCCAATACCCTCTCTGTCCAACTAGTGCTTTGTTTCCCTGCCAAAGTAGCTGACACACACACACACACACACACACACACACACACACACGCACGCACGCACGCACACACACACACACACACACACACACACACACACACACACACACACACACACACCTGGGAAGGGTTGGCACAGGTTTACTGGCTGTGCCCCTTCTGTCCAGACTATAAGGTAGTTATCACTGCCACCAGAACTTCTTATCAGCTACTTTAAGGCCCTTAACAAAGGGTGTCCAATCTTACTGTGTAATGTTACTATTAATACAAATGGTAGTTTGACCAAGAGCAAGGCTATTAGGAGTCGTCCACAGTACTCTGAGAACTTAAATTTCTCTAGACAAATCAGCCACAATGAAATGTTTAAATATATTTATTAATAATAATAATAATAATAATAATAATAATAATAATAATAATAATAATGATAATAATAGAACAAGACAATACTAAATATATATTTACAGTGACGTCAGAGTTCAAAATCACAGGAAATATTTAAAACATCATTGCAGGACAAGCTCAAATAAATGAAGAGAAATATCTAAACTAAGCTTTGCTATATTCCTGACTATATCTAAGAGAATTACTATACCCTAGGTAATTTACTTAATAGCAAGGCAGATGTGGTGAATAGATCCTCTATAGTTGTTGTCAGGTCAAAGACAGAATACAGAATGATATGTCTCTCCCAGAGAGTTCTCAAATTAATATCTCAAATATTACTGCTGGGATAACTTGCAGAATGACATCATTGCTTGTCATCTGACTCCTAGCTCCCGGGCCCCAAATCAACCATCAATGGCAGCTGATAGCATCTAGCATGTAAAAGACAAAGTTTTTTTTCCCCTCAGATCTTTGGCAAATGCTGGAAGTTATAAAGCAATAAAACACATTCAAGACAATGCAGAAAGCTTCTCAGTACATACATTGTGTCTTTTGCTGCCATAAAGTAATTTAATTTCAGCTATTTTTCTGAGGTTTTGCTGGACTGAAGTTAACCTTTTGCATGTTAAAATATACACATTTAAACAGCTACAATAGTGCATGTACAGTTCTGTTCTATTTCACTAGGGCATGCTGTGGTTACATTTTAATTAGCACTTTGCAAAAACCTTTCCAGCACACACTTCTGTACCAGCAGTTTGATATACACGTGGCATACATTCTAATACAGTTATAACATAAGCATCTTATATAAATCATTTCAATATTCACCAATGACATACTTATTTACAAACTTCCAGATAGCTGTGCTGGCAGTATCTCCCTTTGTCACATTTCTATATAAATCATGTTGATATTCACAAATCACATACAATTTACTTACAAAATTCCAGATAGCTGGGCTGGCAGTATTTTCCTTTGTCATGTTGTGTTTGCTTGGTCTGTGGGGCAATGTCTAATCAAGCTAACATCAGATTTAGAAACATAATACTAAAATAAATATAAACAGTGGAAAAAATGTGATGAGTACAATATGCAGCTGCTTTGAGGCTCATAAATTGGTTTCCATTACAATCAAAAGAAGCCATACTTCATCTTTATTTCAAAAAGTAATCTTTTTTCATATATGTGAAGAGTAAAATATTAATATGAGTTTGGAGTTGCAGGGCTTCATGAGTGCTAGTCAGTCAGACAATCAAACTTATTCACAGTCAGGAGCAAGATAGTAAGCCCCATCCACATTTCTCTGAGTAAGTTTATACACTGTAGTATTTGTGAGGTATTTCTTTTTTAATTGTAGAGCAAAATATTACAAATTAAAGCACGGAAGAAATTCTTTTTAAAAGGATGTGATAAGAAAAAGAGAAATGTTAATCACAACAAAGTGCAAGTCCATTCAGAAGTCTCACTCAAGGTAGCACTAAACACTTACTTGGCAGGAAGTTAATAAATACAAAGAGATGTATATTATTCCATTCCTGAGACACAGCAAGGGAGCGACATGAATCACCAAACTTATTAAGAGGAACAGTCAGCATTAGCCAGAGAATTACCTCATCTCTTTTATATTTTATTTTTATTTGTATCTGCTATTGCAACATTGCACAATAGCAAATCATATATCCACTCAAACATAATCTTTATTAATGTGAACATTTAGATTTTTCTTTTGTAGGCAATTTTTCCATAAAATTATTCAGCTGTGATTTTTGCCATTTTATTAGTTTCTTCAGATTTCAAGTAAGCTGCTCAGAGCATCATCACAATGTTTCCTGATTGTTGCAAGTGATGAAACAATCTGTACTATTTGTAATACTTTCATGTATCACCCCTTCCCCCATTTTATTTTGGATGTTCTGCTAGCTTACTTAGGACTGACCATCCCCAGGACCACCCAGCAGTTCCTTTCCTTTAACAGTAGTATTAGGCAGTAAGTATGCTTTCAGTGTGTTTGAATACCATGCACAGGATAACTCTTCCTCCACTGGGTTGTTCTTTGCCTCTCTTGTACTAACAGTACTGCTGTGATCATGGTATTATAAACCTCCAAGGTCTTATGGCCTTATTACAGTTATTTAAGCTGTTTGGTCACACTGTCTTTCTTTTCAGAGGCTTTGCAACTATAATGAGAAAGAAATATGACAAATGCATGTGAAGGTCCTAGTTAACAATGGTCTGGAAACAGAGCTCTACAAACAGTACCTAACATGATAAGTTCATTCTACTATAACCTCTAGATTGTATAGCCATGTAACTCAAGCACAATTTCAAAATGTTCACAAAACAAGTATTTAAGATTTGACTACTGAAACCACAGTGTCTCTTACAGTCAATGTTTATCTTGGATCCCACTGCAAAAAATGTTTATAGAGTATGCTGATACTGTCTTTCTTAGTTGCCATTAAAATTATTAATGACAAAGGAGAAGAACAAGTCTTTGCTACTGATATAGAACTGACACAGTATTCTTTTTAGGGGTGGGGGATTTTTAGGCTACCCACGGCTGACTATCATCTCATTCCCAGGCCCTCTCCGCATGTAGTGGACTTGACTTAGCCTCCCTGGGTTAACTATGAAGCATGTCTGGAACCAGTGAGGAGACTGAGAATCCTCATACAGCATCAATCTATTGCCATGGAGTGTTTTTCTCGTATGCCCTACATTCCTTACCCCCTTCCCTGCAACTGTAATATCCTGGGAAAAAGTGCAATGGGGCATGCTGGCATATCCTGCCTCTCCTTCAACAACTAACCCACTGCCCATGCCCCCTCATGACAAGGCTCACCTTTACATCTCATGCCTCCAATAAATATGTGTTGCAAAGTGCATCCAAGTGCTCATAACCTGCAGGACAGGCATGTCCAGCCTATCCCATGCCGGTGCCTCATGTGCCCAAGCCAATAATAAAACCCAGGTCATCAGGGCTGTGGTCTGGAGCTCTACTATGGCTCGAGCTAACTGACAACAACATCATTAGAGAAGAGTATATATAAATCACCTTCCAACATTAAGAGACTGCTTAATTATTTTCATCATCAGTCAGTGCTTTATGCCATTTACTAATATGCCCAACATCAAGTGCCTTCTTCAGTGCTGGAAATATTCTATTCTATATTAGTGCTTCTTGCAAGTCTTATAGAATACTTATCATTTTCTTTCAAGCTGCTATGCTCTCCCAGATACACTTGGCAGAACCTGGATATAATAAGCCACATATTTGGCTGCCAGGGATACATGACCTTTTCAGGACTGTATTTGAGTTAAAGTTTGCTAAAATGAATCCCTTTTATAAAGAATAGCAATCGATATCCTTCTCTGATGATTCTCTAATAATAGATGCAGACATAATTTGATTCTTCTTAAGGATCTATTTAATATTTTCCATCCATTTCTAACCAGCTTTAACAGATATGCTTAACTCACATGCTGAAAATTACCCTGACTGCTGTGTGGTTAGTATGTCACTGTTTTAGTACTTATAGCTCCTGTCACTGGTGACAACTGTTTCTATGGGAGATGGCCATAACATGTGCAGCTTGGCCCATTAGTGAATTAACTACCACAGAGAGTTTTGCCAGAGTTACTCGACCTACTTTATATTCCTCGACCAATTATGTACTTAGGTAAAAGTCATACTTAAAAACTTTTTGTGTGAGGTAAACCTTATACAACATCCATGCAGTACATGATCCCCCGTGCAATATGTACTTTTCAAGAGGTGTAGCCAGAAACTGTCACAGCGAAGAGGCAGAAACAAGAAATATATTCACAGCAAACGTTTTGCTAAACATGACCTGGGGCAGTGGTGATTGCAAGATATACATCTTTTTAGGGTGACATCCACCTTAAAGAAATACCATTTTTGATATCCCCATTTCTTTGGAATAATATTATTAATAAATAATATGCAGTGAATTAGCACATTATTTACAACTGTGCCAAAATTGTACACTATAGCTTTGCTACTGTGTCATGTGAAATTTCTGCAAAGGTCCAAAAATCATAGTAAACTTTTTTTTTAATGTTGCATATGTATAATTTTCACTTTCAGCGTCAGTCTCTTGAATATTTAGCAGTGACTTTAAGCTGCGTACAGAATGACCATATGACATTAATCTTTTTAGCACATCTAACATATCTTGAATTTTGCTAGAAGTGATAAAAATTGGTTTTAAGACCACTTTTTTAACAACTTTTAAGCAATGGTAATGCTGGTAGAAGCACATGCAGCAGCTTAAGGAACTTGTGGAATGGAGTTTCTGTCTACTGGAAATGACACATTTGTACTAGTCACACTTCTTTAGCTCTGTATTTTTCTCGTTTACTATGCTGTACTTGTTTTGCTTGCCTTTGCTCGTGACACATTTCAGGAGTGACCCCAAAATCACTGAGGCTGACAGTTCCTTCCCTGGAACACCTTTCTGTAGCATTTAGCTTTGATCCTATTGTATTACATGAAGACTTCTGTGATTTCTCATGTGGATTTGATCATCCGAACCTCTTGCATGATCTAGTGCGGCTCTTTCTGTAATTTTTAGGGCCTGCATCTGAGTCTTGTGCTAGACAAACTCTGCGACTGGGCTTTAGAGACAAGTGCCATACAACAGCATTAATACTCAAGGAAGTCACAGTGCAAAGCACCAGAGAGCAAATTAGAGCTATAGCATGGCTCTGCATGCTCCTGCAAAGCACTACATAACAGAGACACCGCTCTAATTGGGTGAAAAGTGTTGTGTTACTGGAAGACAGGAGCAGTGCTTCAGCAACACTTGCAGCTAACACAATATGTGTCAGAAGTAAAGCACACTAGTGTGGCTGAATCTTTGCATGCTTAATGAGCAATGTAGTGATATAAATCTGTAGCTAGTGGCCAGATGCCACAAGAATATCAACACAGCTGAGAAAAGCAGCCAACAGAAAGACCAATATGGGTATACACATCACAGTACCAAACCTCATACCAAAAATGGTTGGAAATAGGGTAGATAAGAAACAGTGGCGGCTGGTGACTTCAAATCAAAGGGAGGCTGCAGGAGACAGCTGCATGGGTGGGGTCAATAGGAAGGGGTGTGACCAACTAGAAAGGGGAGGAGCTATGCTCAAAACCACAAAAACTAACTTTAATTAAATACGCTGCCCTGGGTGCCAAACCATCATTATGAGAGTCCAATTAAGACAAAAATAAGTGTAGAAGAATAAAAATATTTCAATGCATTGACTGCATGACAGCTTACTTAATATCTACATGGAAACAAAAGGTTGTGAGGCATGAAAAAATAAATTACTTTTTAAATACATTACTGGAATGCCAGTCAAAATCAAGTATAAGAAAAACAAGCAGCTCTCAACTCAAACCACTTCTCCTTGCACTGCAGTTCTAATTATAATTTATATTCAGCTTTATTAAAGTACCAAGTAACATGCTGAAAGTAGAATCTCTGTGATGCCCCTACTTGTAAAAATGTTTCTTATCCAAAAAAGACCTGCTGCCTGACAACTATCGACTTGTTTCATGGGGAAAACATGATCAAAGTAAAAAATGAAAAGCAAGCAAGAAACAAGCTCAAAATACATTGCTTAAGGGATTACTGTACAGGTTATGGACCACACATGATTGACATTCTGTTTAGTTTACGGGTAAAGCCTGTAGAGATGACTGGAAGTATCCAACAAGTATGAGCTTTTTAAAAGAATGTAATCCTGTCCTTCAATACCAAAGGCTTATACATTATCTAGTTAAGCATTCTCTGCATGGCAACAACAGAAAGGCTTTCAATGTTGGCAATTCTTTAACAGTATGTTTATTAAAGCTTACTTGCATCTTACGATCTCAGACAAGCTTACCTTATGGTCATTAAAGCATTGCTACTTAAACACAGAGCAACAGGCACTTTGAGTAATAAGCATAAATCTGAGTAATAAGCATAAATCAACAGTACAAAAATATGACAGAAACCAGACCATTCTGCAAAATCAAGGACAGATGAAAAGCCACTGTAGTACTTGTGTCTACCTTGAATGGGGGGGGGGGGGCACTGCACATTTACACTGCATAACTACTCCTTGCCTTGCTTGGACACATCCAGAGTCACTACATGGGGGAGTGGGGTGCAACAAGTATGTCACAATTTGAAATGTCTCTGGCTAACTGTGATGGCCCTGACACATTTGTCATACCTCTCAACCTCAGAGCAAGAAATCTGGACAAAGCCATACACAGAAGTGGGACAAAGGCCCAAAAATAAGGACAACGTTTAAATATTGCTCTAATAAACTTAGAAAGATAATAGAATAGGTCTTGCATTAGTATGAATTTTCTGAAGGGTATAAAATCTGAAACTCAAATGTCTGTCATTATTTTCTAACTTCAGTCTTTAATGATTTGTCACTAATTTGCCAAAACACACAATTTTATGAAAAATGGACCAAAAATGTAATGCAAAAATATGAAATAGTCACACACTACAGCTGGGAACCTGTCAAAGAAGGGACACTTTAACATTAGTACTGCTAACTTGAGCAGCTGACAAAATAAAAGAATCTACATGCATTTCAAGTAATCTATAACTTTGATTATTATAATTATTTCTTAATTGTAAACCCTCCATGTTTTCTTCCAAAATTGCTATTTTGCAGAGGGATTATTAGGGGGAAGAGCAACATTTTGAGCCAAAATCGGGGACAGTTGAGAGGTTGGCTATGCCTAATTCTATAAAGCAATTTGCATGTACCTCTCAACCTGTTAATGCAGTAAATCTGAACAAGGCCAAATATATTGGGGGAACATATAAACAGTACTAAAAATTGCTCTTGTATAAATTGAGACAGTTGATAGAATAACAGTTCTTACTTTAGCATGCATTTTTCTGAAGGTTATGAAGTCTGAAACTCAGTGTATCATTATTTAGTGACTTAATTCCTAAATGATTTGCCAGAAAACTACAAATTTTATGAAGAACAAACCAAACATAAGAAGCAAAAATCTATTCATTCTTTGAAAATCTGGACAGTTGGGAGGTATAGTTCAGCTGGGCCTGTCTCAGTTTGCTGCCCTTCCTCCCTGACAAAATCATGGTTGAATGGAGCCTCTGCAGCCATTCCAATGATCCACTACTTGGCTATTTCACTCCATTTACCATAAACACTAATGTGCATACTGCTTTACTTCTATGATGAGTTGGACTTCATTTGAAAGTTTTATTTTGTATTTTACAGCACAAACACTAAGACATCTGCTAAACAAAGCAATGCAGTCTCACAATGAAAAACAGACTTAACATTAAACTTCTCTGCCCTTGAAACTCACATTTATTGAAACAGCATTGAAACCCACATTCAAAGAAAATACATTTTGCCAGTGGCAGATAAAGATTAATTTTGGGCTGTTTTCAAATCAAAGGCCCATTGCATATGTAACATACATGTGCTCTTTGATACACCTTCCTCATTGTACTAAATTTATATTCCTTGTACAATACAGTACAGTTGTTAGAGGGCATTTTAAATTTGTTTTGAACATTTTTCCAGTAAGCAATGAAACAAAATGCATGCACCCATAATGACAAAACTGCCCAGTTCAGAACATTTCCATCATAAAAGTCTACTCAGACTTCCACAGTCCACCATTATTAGTAAATATGCACAATTCTACAGTCCACCATTATTAGTAAATATGCACAATTCTACAGTCCACCATTATCAGTAAATATGCACAGTTCTACAGTCCACCATTATCAGTAAATATGCACAATTCTACAGTCCATTATCAGTAAATATGCACAATCTCTGAAGAAGTAAAAGTCATCTAAATAATTCCACATTAAAGAAATCTGTAACTAATGAAGAGGTTGCTGCTAGCAAACACCTTTATATTTCATGGTTTCATCGAAAAATAAAGTGTCTGTTGCCCCTCAGGAATAAATTGCCTATATTACATTAAAAAATGATAAGCTAGTAATATTGCAAGAGGAAATGGATGGCAAACTGATAACAGACTCATAGTTAGTATCTTCACCAAGGAGAACATTTTCAGTATGGCAGCAGCCACCCCTTGTGGGAGTAGAACCCAGAGCCTTCTGCATCAAAAGCAAGTACACAACCTGTTGTGCTATTAACAAGGCAAACCAACTTCACTTAAGCAACACTAAACTTCTGTTCCCCTGCAGCTCTCAGCTCCTTGTAAAATCTACTCAATACTCAACTACATCTCAACTTCGCAGCACAAGAAAACTGGAAAAAGCCAAAATGTATTGGGGGGGGGGGTTAAAAGCCCAAAAACCAGGGACACATTAAACATTGCTTGTATAATCTTGGAAAGTTGCTAGAATAAAATGCTGTGTTACCACCATACATTTTACTGCCAAGGTCACTGTGCAAAACAGTCAGAGCAACATACCACTGCACCAAATCAGCTGCTTTGTAAAAGAGAGGAAGACTGAAACTTAAATGGCTATCATTTAATAAATTCAGTTCTCACCATAGCTGTCAACCTCTTAATACAAAACACCTGGACAAACCCAGTAGTGAGGGAATACAGCCCTCAAACATATTCAGTGAATTCAGTTCTTTCCATAGCTGTCAACCTTAGCACAAAAAACCTGGACGAAGCCAATAATGGGGGAATACAGTCCCAAAAATAGGGACAAATTTAAAATATTCATCTTATAAACGTAGAAAATTGCTAGAATGAAAGGTTGTAGGTTGTGTTACTATGTATTTTCTGAAGAACATGAAGTCTGAAATTCAAATGCCTGTCAATTTTACTTCTGACAGAACAAAAACAATTTTCAGCAGAGGCCCAGGGAGAAATACTGCAGACACGTCTTTGTAAAATGGCAGGGCACCAGAGCAAATCCACACAAACACAGGGAGGAGATGCAGACTCCACACAGAAGGCACCCCAGCCAAGAATCAAACCAGAAAAACCTATAGCTGTGAGGCAACAATACTACTACTTCACTATCAAATATGTAAGGAATTAAAACATTCAGAAACCTGAAGTCTGAAATTCAAATGCCTGTCAATTTTATTTAACATTTGTTAATCAGAACAGTCTGACTTGGAACAAAAAAACAATTTTAAGCAGAGGTCAAGGAAGAAATAATGCAGACATGTCTTTGTAACATGGGAGGACACAAAAGCAAACCCACACAAACACAGGGAGAAGATAAAGACCCCACAAAGAAGGCACCCCAGCCAAGAATCAAACCTGAGAACCTGCAGCTGTGAGGCAACAATGCTACCACTGCACCATCAAATATCAAGCATTGCAACATTTACAAACCAAAGATATTATGAGGAACAGATCAGATCAAATATGAGGCAAAAATCTGCAATTTTTTTATAAATGGTGGTTGGTAGGGAATTCAGGTCTTTAACACCTGCATACAAGGTACAGGGTTCAAGCCTGAGATATTCCCTACCACACACACACACACACACACACACACACACCTGTAGTAGCAAACCACAAAAACTAAATATACTGCCCTGGGTGCCAAACCGTCATTATGAGAGTCCAATCAAGACAAAATGAAGTGTAGAAGAATAAAAATATTTCAATGCATTGGCTGCATGACAGCTTAATATCTAGATGGAAACAAAAAGGTTGTGAGGCATGAAAAATAAATTACTTTTTTAAATACATTAATGGAATGCCAGTCAAAATCAAGTATAAGAAAAACAAGCAGCACTCAACTCAAACCACTTCTTGCACTGCAGTTCTAATTATAATTTATATTCAGCTTTATTAAAGTACCAAGTAACATGCTGAAAGTAGAAATCTCTGATGCCCCCACTTGTAAAAATGTTCCTTATCCAAAAAAAGACCTGTTGCCTGACATCTACTTGTTTCATGGTGAAAACATGATCAAAGTAAAAAATGAAAAGCAAACAAGAAATAAGCTCAAGATACATTGCTTAAAAGGATTACTGTACAGGTTATGGACCACACGATTGGCATTCTGTTTACAGGTAAAGCCTGCAGAGATGACTGGAAGTCTCCAAGTGTAATGAGACTCTTAAAATAATGTAATCCTGTCTTTTATTACAAATACTGGCATATGCATTTCAATACCCAAGGCTTATACATTATCTAGTTAAGTATTCTCTACATGGCAATAGAAAGGCTTTCAATGTTGGCAATTCTTTAACAGTATGCTTATTAAAGCTTACTTGCATCTTGCAATCTCAGCCAAGCTTACCTGATTGTCATTAAAGTATTGCTACTTAAACACAGAGCAACAGGCACTTTGAGTAATAAGCATAAATCAACAGTACAAAAAATATGACAGAAACCAGACCATTCTGTAAAAATCAAGGACAGATGAAAAGCGACTGTAGTACTTGTGTCTACCTTGGATGGGTGGGATTCTCTGCACATTTACACTGCATAACTACTCCTTGCCTTGCTTGGACACATCCAGAGTCACTACATGGGGGAGTGGGGTGCAACAAGTATGTCACAGTTTGAAATGTCTCTGGCTGACTTGTGATGGCCCTGACACATTTGTCATACCTCTCAACCTCAGAGCAAGAAATCTGGACAAAGCCATACAAAGAAATGGGACAAAGGCCCAAAAATAAGGACAATTTTTAAAATATTGCTCTTATAAACTTAGAAAGATAATAGAGGTCTTGCATTAGTATGCATTTTCTGAATGGTATGAAATCTGAAACTCAAATGTCTGTCATTATTTTCTAACTTCCGTCTTTAATGATTTATCACTAATTTGCCAAAAAAACACAATTTTATAAAAAATGGACCAAAAACGTGATATATAAAATAGCAACACAATACAGCTGGGAACCTGTCAAAGAAGGGACACTTTAATATTAGTACTGCTAACTTGAGCAGCTGACAAAATAAAAGAATCTACATGCATTTCTGAAATAAAAGTAATCTGATTATTAGTTATTTCTTAATTATAAACCCTCCACGTTTTCTTCCAAAATTGCTATTTTTGGAGGGATCATTAGGGAAGAGCAACATTTTGAGCCAAAATCAGGGACAGTTGAGAGGTTTGGCTATGCTTAATTCTATAAAGCAATTTATTTGCATGTACCTCTCAACCTGTTAATGCAATAAATCTGGACAAGGCCAAATATATTGGGGGAACATATAAACAGTACTAAAAATTGCTCTTGTATAAACTGAGACAGTTGATAGAACAGGTCTTACTTTAGCATGCATTTTTCTGAAGGTTATGAAGTCTGAAACTCAGTGTGTCATTATTTAGTGACTTAATTCCTAAATGATTTGCCAGAAAACCACAAATTTTATGAGGAACAAACCAAAAATAAGAAGCAAAAATCTATTCATTCTTTGAAAATCTGGACAGTTGGGAGGTATAGTTCAGCTGGGGCTGCCTAAGTTTGCCGCCCTTCCCCCTCACAAAACTATGGTCAAATGGAGCCTACCCCTAAAGCCATTCCAATGATCCATTACTTGGCTATTTCACTCCATTTACCATAAACACTAATGTGCATACTGATTTACTTCTATGATGATTTGAACTTCATTTGAAAGTTTTATTTTGCATTTTACAGCACAAACACTAAGACATCTGCTAAACAAACTTGGCATTAAACCTTCTCTGCCCTTGAAACTCACATTCATTGAAACAGCATTGAAACCCACATTCAAAGAAAATACATTTTACCCGTGACAGATAAAGATTAATTCTGGGCTGTTTTCAAATCATAGGCCCCTTGCATATGAAACATACATGTGCTCTTTGTTAAAGGAAAAAATATACTTTAAAAATGATCGAAACATGGTAGGTTCAGGTTAAGGCACTTTAATCTTGCAGCAAGGAGACAAAAACGTGCTAATACAGAGTTTGTCTAACCAGAAACAGGAAATGCATTCATTTTTATAGGTTATCAAATTAATCCTGTCCTACCATGCTGACATAACAGATTACCACCTTTTCATCATCATCTGCTGACCATCTTTCCCATGATTTTCTGCTGATTTAAACAATTCTTATGTGAAACTTCCTGAGGAAAACAACATGGCCTTGGTTACTTTCAGTTAGATACTTGTTATGTTACATTCAAGATACTATGGATAAATCAAGCACAATGCTAGCAGTTCATTTCTCTAATAATCCTTTGTCTACCTTATCTCTAAACTACTGCAGCTGCAGAGGTTCCCATCCTCTGAACAAGGCTGTTTGTCTAGAATCATTACATTTATATTGTTCATTCATATGCTTATGACCTAGCAGATAAACACTTGCTTCTCAAGTACATTTCCACAAGGCATAAACAAGAATATTGCTGTGCTAGCAGTTACTAGGTCAGAGGGCAACTTTCAAGTTTCAGTAAGCATGCTGCAGTTTTAGAAAAGCATATTTTCAGTCTCATATGAAACTCAATTTGTATAAATCACAGTGCATGAAAAATAGAATGAAAAGCATATTAAAAACACTTGATTATTAATTTGGCATTAAGCATACACACATTAATACATATTTTTCTAACATCTCCCTCCTGTTAATACTTTTTATTCTATTTTCAAAAAAGGATAAACAGCTCGCTTCTTTTCCTAACCTCTTCCATTTAGGATTTGCAGTTAAGAAAGTCATTCAGTTTAAACTTTTATGAAAGTGTCTTGCATTCTAGCAGCTCTTCAAATTCAGTACTTTGATACATAGTCTCAGATACGGATATATCTATGAATTCTTTAATTAATTTTTTTATGCAGGGGATTCCGCAACAAATACAAACTCCTATTAGGAGTAAACCTACCCCAATAGCAATCAATATGTTCATAAAGATGGAGCCCCACTCCCTCGAAGGCATTCTGAAAAAACTCTGTCAGAGAGTTTAGGCCTGGTTTGGTCATGGCCGACACTTGCTGAATCACCTCGAGATGGTCGTTGATCTCATGCTGATGGTCAGGAATGAATGCACAGCACTCTTCTTTGATTAAAGCGCAAGTTCCACCTCTCGCCTCTAGGGTGAAGTCAAGAGCCATTCAGTTTTGAAGCACTACAGTTCTCATGGCATTCAGTTCATCAGTTATCAGTTCAAGGGAAGAAAAAGTTGCATTACTCATTATTTCAAGAAGTTTGGACAGTTTTCGCAACTCCCATATTGATTTGACTCCACCATACATGGGTGATATACCTGCCCGGGATATAACGGCATCGCTCAAGTCCATGTGTACAAGTTTGGTTCCCACATTACGATGGTCTTTCCACCCCGCTTCGATTCGTCCCACTGGATTCTCAGGTTTCTTAACAGTCTTTTTGGTTACGTCTCGAGTATTTCGAATACTCCCCTGAGGCAAAACTGCAGTGTGTCGGATGGCCGGAACCAGGTATCCCAAAAAACAACTGCCAGACCAATTCTCAGGTAACCATTTATATGCCTTTTTGCCACATACAAAATAACAATCCTCTACCTTTGTCATTACTTTGTTACGAAATGACTGCCCTGCATGAAACATTTTCCTATCTATCACTGATAACTGTTTGAAAAGTACAGGATTATGCTGTACCTGATCAAGAGTTTTATGCATAGATTTCAAAAATGAGTCATAATCTGTACTACAGGATCCACTCAAATCATTTGGTTTTCTATAACACTTATACTGTACTGTATTTTTATAAAAACATACAATTCCTTTTTGTGTCACAGGCAAATACAGTGCTACCTTATCTTGTGCTTTAATAGCGACTGTGTCAAAAACCAGATTTTCCCAGGTCTCATTGACCCCTAGGGGGATAGCAGTCATTAATAAACCCCCGTATGCTATTGGTATGGCCGTACAGACCCAGCAGTTCGAAACATTGAAAGTCTCTGAGTACACACGTGTAATTGCCTGATAAGTGTTAAAGTTTGGATGCCAGTCTATGTTTGGTTCAACAAGGATCAGAGCAATGTATGTTCTGTAAAATGAACTTTTTTAGCATAAGAATTTTTTAGTTCAAGCTTTTATTATTTTTTATTTTTTTAAATATTTATGGAGTGTGTTACAATGAATTAATTGGTGTAGCCAGGCCAGTATGGCAGATTAAATATAAACAATAATTCATGATTTTGTATTTTTAAAAAATCCTGCGATATTCTTAAATTGATTATAGCTTTAAAATGTAATTGTGTTCTGTAGTCACATGTTTGGAGGAGAGTTCTATATTAATGGTTCCCTTCTAGTGTATAATCCATCTTGATAAAGCTTAGTATTGAGCCAAGCGAAAGCGCTTGATTTCAATTGTGTTTTTTGGATGTAATTTTAAGTCCTTTCTGGTCAACGAAGGACCTGGCACTGTTTTTAAAGTGGATGCGATTAATAGTCATTTTATGCTATTATCCTACGGACTGGTTCCTCTCACTTTGGATTTACTGCTTTGGTGCTTTTTGTTCCAGTTTTGTTTGTTATTGGTTCATTACGTCTAATCAGTTCAACTTTTGTGGCAGGAAAAAAGTACGGCCACAGCAAAAAGAACAGTGTGATCAATATTGCAAAAAAAACAATCATACAAGTTTTCTGAAGTTGCTCAGTGTCTCTACTCACTCTGTATCTGGCCATTTTGTTCTTGTTGTGCAACAGTATCAAAGTTTTTGTCCAGTTCAAAGTTTTTAACCAGTTTACAGTGCGTCAAATGAATCCAGGAAGCTCGTTCTGCAATCTTGACTGCAGTGGGTGTCGACAGTAGTACCTGGTATGGACCTTCCCACTTCGGAGAGCTCCAATTCTTCCACTTCACAATCTTCACCCAGACCCAGGTGCATGGGGCTACTGGTGCTTCCGATTTTGATTGCTCTTTATCTGAAACAGACTTTAACTGCAAAAGTTTGTTATTCAAAAATCTCCTCATATATCCTGCAAGTGAACTGTCAGCCTCCTGCTCTGTAGACATGAGAGGTTTCCACTGAGGTGTATAATATGCCCTCCCAAACAAAGTTTCAAAAGGAGTTAATCCTTTTACATTTGGAACAGTTCTCATACTCAACAGTGCTAAAGGCAAACAGTGCACCCAATGTTTCTGTGTCTCTTCTATCAACTTCCTAAGTTTATTTTTCAATACCCCATTGTGCCTCTCCACTAGCCCTGCAGACTGAGGGTGGTACGCACAGTGGTTCTTTAACGATATCCCAAAATAACGACTGAGTTGCTGGATTGTTTGGTTCACGAAATGTGTCCCGTTATCACTATAAATCTTTTCCGGTATACCAAATCTAGGTATAATTTCTTTAATGAGGACCTTTGCAACAGTAGCTGCATCTGGATTTTTGGTCGGAAACGCTTCTACCCATTTGGAAAACATGTCTATAATGACAAGGCAATATTTCTTATTCTCACATTTATTCAATTCTATGAAATCCATACAGATAGTATGGAACGGATATGGTGGTGTAGGAAAATTCCCTCGCTTAGGCTTCAACGCCCCTTGTGCATGATGCTTGTTACAAACATGGCATGCTGCACAAAAATTTTTTGTATAGTTTGTAAACCCATAGGTTGTAAACACTCGATTCACTAACTGTACCATCCCCCCTGTTGAGACATGGCTCTGCCCATGGCTCAACAACGCTGCATATCTAAACAAATTAGATGGCAAAATTGTTTTCTTTTCCTTGGAGATGTACAGTCCCTTCTCGAGGATTGCTCCTCGTTTTACCCACTTTTGTTTCTCAATATTTGTAGTAAGTGTCTGCATTGTTTTTAACATTTCTAAATCTAAAATCTCTGAGGGTTGTAATTCCTCACTCAAAAGAAAAGTTTCTGTGGCTGAGGCTGCCTGCTTTGCAGCTGTATCAGCCCGTGCATTACCTTTTGAAATTTTATCCTGTTGTTTCGTATGAGCTACACATTTGCAAATAGCTACTTTCTCGGGTAACTGAATTGAATCTAACAAGTCTAAAATAAGTTGCGCATGGTTAATCGGTTTACCAGTAGATGTTATCATTCCTCTATTTTTCCACTGTTGCGCAAAAACATGTACAGTAGAAAAAGCATACTGACTGTCAGTATAAATGTTCACTTTGTTACCTTTTGCTAAGGTACATGCCCTTGTTAAGGCAATCAGTTCTGCTGCTTGTGCAGATAAGTTGTGTGGTAAAGATTTTGCTTCTAAAGTTTCAGTATCAGAAACGACTGCATACCCCACTAGGTTCTGTCCTGTAGGACCCCTCCTGCACGAGCCGTCCACATAGCATGTCACCTCGGCATCATCCAAGGGAACATCCGTAAGATCTTGTCTTGGTAATGTCTTTTATTCAATCTCCTGCAGGCAGCAGTGTGGTTTGCCATCTGCAGGGGCTGGAAGCAAAGTTGACGGATTCAAAGTCATACATCGTTCAATTGTCATATGAGGTTGGCTCAACAGTATGGTCATACAGGAAAGATGCCTAGCTGGAGAAAGATATGCTTTTTCTTGCAGTAAAATAATTGCGACTGCATGAGGCACTCTCAATGTGAGAGGGTGGAATAACACTACTGAGGCTGAAGCCTGCACTGCCATTGCAGCTTCAACTACTGCTTGTACACAGTGGGGCAGGGATCGCGCCACTGGGTCTAACTGTGATGAATAGTAAGCTTTGGGGCGTTGTTTGTCCCCATGTTGCTGTGTTAATACTGATGTCATATAACCTTGCTTACAATCTACAGTTTGAATAAACTGCTTGTTATAGTTTGGTAATCCTAAAACTAAGGATGATGCTATCAATTGTTTTAGCTTACAGAAAGCTGCTTCTGCTTCAGGTGTCCATTGTAATAAATCTTGTGCTGCCATCGGCTTCTTAAATATTAAGTCAGTCAGTGGAGCAGATTCCAAAGCATAGTTTGGTATCCAACTCTGACAAAAATTAGTAGTTCCCAGGAAGGACATCATTTCCTTCTTGGTAGTTGGTCTAGGTGCTTGTAAAATCGCTGTTTTTCTGTCTTCATCTAATATTCTACCTTCTTTGGATATCACATATCCCAAGTATTTAACTTGTTTTCTCCAAAGCTGTAACTTGTCTTTGTTTACTTTGTGACCTTGAGTAGCTAAAAATTGTAATAAAGCTATCGTGTCTTCTTTGCATTCTTGCTGGGTGGGGGCTGCCAGCAGAATGTCGTCTACATAAAGTAGAATCTGACTACCTTTCAGTGGGATAAATCCCACCAGGTTGCTTGCCATTTCCTGTGCAAATATTGTTGGACTTTCACAATATCCCTGTGGTAATCTGGTATATGTGTACCGCTTTCCCTGAAATGTAAATGCAAACCAATATTGGCTGTCAGGGTGCATTGTTCTGGCTTTAAATCATTCAGTAAGGTGTGTGGATCTGGCACCGTTGGTGCCCTGGGTATAACTGCATTATTTACTGCTTGTAAGTCTTGAACCATACGCCATTCCACATTTGCTTTCTTTACAGGAAATAAAGGTGTATTACATGGTGAATCAGGAGATTCTATTAAGACTCCTTCCTTGAGTAAGGCTGCTATGATAGGTTTGATTCCTACCTCTGCATCTTTTCTCAAGGGATACTGTCTTTTCTGGGGTCTAAAAGCTGACTTTGGCGTTATGGTAACTGGTCCTGCTGTTCGTATTAGTCCTACATGTGATTTCCCTGCTGACCAGAGAATGTCTGGTATGTCTCGCAAGGCTTTTTCCTCTTCTTCCAATAAGAGTAATACTCAGCTATTCTCACTGGCCTGTGAGTGCACAGCTGGGTGTGTCTGTGTGATCCAATTTAACTTTTGTTTCTGTACTCCCTGTTCAGAGAGCTCTAATTCTGTCTGCTTTTCCCACCTTGTGACTTTTTCACCTAAGTCTGCCCATTTTAAAGTTTTGTTCTTAGTCAAACTAACATGGGGCAGCCGATTAGATTTGTAAAGTGCTAAAAATTCCTGGGGCAATGAACAGCTTGCTACACTGTTCCCTTCTGTATCCCAGTACAAGTTTCGCAATACTAGCCTGTTTGCATGGTTCTGAAACAATTCTTGTTCATAATCTTTATCAGGTCCTGATCTATTACAGTAATATAGAGTACAATGCAACAAATGCTGTTTGTCAATGTCGAGGGAGGGGAACTTGCTGATGGCTACATTCATCAGTTCTTTGGTTACTGCCCCCGGACCAGTCGTAACCAAGTCCTGGCTGTACCAATAATACATTTCACCCTCCGGTCGCACTACAAAAGTGTCCATTTGTCACTGTGCTTCCATACCCTGCATGGTTGGAACTACGGCTATGCCAAATATCTGCATCAAATCTCTACCCAAAAGATTCACTGGGCATTTTGCAGAAACTACAATTTTACTTTTCTGAGTCATCCCTGAAACGGGGTCTATTATTGTTATATCACGGGAGAGTGTCTCCCGGTACAGCTGTCCATTAGCTGCTTTCACTAGTATATAATCTGGTGATTCTGTATCTTCCGGTAATTTGGAAGGGTGTATCAGGGTTCATGAAGCCCCTGAGTCACACAAAAATTTAACTTCCCTCCCCTCCACCAGAAGCATCACTTCTGGTTTTGTGTCTGCTAAGTAAAGCTCTAAGCTCAAAAGAGCTAGGTCTAAAATTTAATTTTCTTCTATGTCTGCGTACTCACATACATCCTCTACCCCTTGTGTCACATCCTCTTCTCCTGCTATCACGTTTACACTTACCTTTCCCTGCTCACTCTCTTCTAAAGGTTCCTGACTATCATATAGTCATTCCTCATCCTCCTTATTTTCTGTAATCGCCTTCTTGTTTAGCCTGCAGTCCCTTGCTAAATGTCCTTTTTTCCCGCACTTAAAACACTCACCCTTTTTCTTTCTCTCCTCGAAATCTTCTGATCGTTTGTCAGATTGTTTATTTCCCTGGGTATTTTTCTTACCCTTTTTCCCAGTTTGTACTACAAATACTTCTGACCCATCTTCTGCTGAAAATACTTGAGTTTTCTTTTTCTTTTTACTATTAAAATGTCTTTCTGCATGTCTAGCATATTCAAGTAATGGCTGTAATCTACTTGTTCGATGATCTACCATATGCTTCGTAATAAAGCTACTAATGGGAGTTACACTACCCTTCAAGAATGCATTCTTTAACTGTTGCTCATATGAGGAATCATGGGTCTGGTTTTCTGGTATCTGCATTCCGCAGTGATTATTAAAACATTCTAACAGTCTAGCATAATATCTATCAACTGTTTCACCTTCCTGTTGAATGCATTGATTAATGCAAGTCCAATCAGCCCTAGGCTTCCACTTTTCAGAGATTCGGTCTGTCAGACCTTTCACTCTGCCATCCAGTTCTGCATTAGTATGTGGGAGTGGTCTAAGTTGTGCGTCACTAGGATTCCAGTTGCCACTGATCATGTGCCAATCTGGACCCACAATTTGTCTAACTACTTTTTCTACTTCCTCTCCATTTAGATGGTAACTTAATCTCATGCCCTGTAAGTCTTCTAAAAGTTTTCTAAAGTTCACTTTTGGGTGGGGAATACCTTCTGTGGCTTTCCGGACATCTTCCGGTGTCCACGGTCTATAAACTAAAAGTGTCGGATCTTGTCCTGCCTGTCCTGCCTGAGGATTCAGTACTTCTATGAGCGGACATATCTCTTCTTCACTCATAGCTTGTGATGCTCTATTTAATTCATTTAATTCAATTTCCCTCCTCAAGTCGTGTGTTCGAGACCTAGTCTCGATGGGATCCCTGACAAATGGTTGTGCTTTTGCAGGGACTGCTGGGTATAGCTGAGGTGGATCAGCTCTTCCACTCACTTCATATTCTGGTAACGGAAGTGGAGGGGGCGAAAGAGGGGCCGTTGCTATTACTAAATTATTGTCTTCTTTGTCTAAAAACATTGTTTTCGAATTTTTAATTCTTTGCTCCCTACGATTTGCTTCCTCAAGCCACCTGTGTGCCTGAGGGACTCCTAATTGTCTCTGCTTTTTTAGTTGACCTTTCGCGTCTATTTTTAACTGTTTTACAAGTTTCATAAGTGCAAGTTTATCTAAATTACCCTCGAATTTATACTTATCGACCCATTTGGTGTAATATTTAACATTATCGGCACGCTGTAATTGCATATACTTCGCGTCTTCAGTTAGGGGCGTGTCCCGGGAACTTTTTGTGCACTGATTTCCCATTGGTGTCTTAGCTAAGCTGTAAATTGTTACGTAACCCTTTCTATCACGTGGTACCACAAATCTATACTTTTTCACAGTTTATCTAGAATAACTGTCTACCTATTCTGTTTCCCTGATCTATGACAAAGAACAGTAACCCCTTTTTCTGTCTCTAATCTGCATATGCAAATTTACCTGACAAAAAAAACAGTTCTGTATCTAGTCCCTGATCTTAAAACAGAAATAAGGTAATTCCTCCTTACCTGACCCTCCGTGAGTTGATCCACCAGATCATTGACTCGTCCTCCAATCCCAGATCAGAAACAGTGGCTGGCCTCTTTCGAATGAGAATTCAGTCGGAGGTCTTTCAAAACAGAAGAGCCGATTTGGCCTCTTCTCCATATGGATGCATGCCACCGGGCCCAATTCTGACCTAGGTCCAGAGCGAGAGATACGTTTTCCGGCTCGAAGGACCAATCTGTTAAAGGAAAAAATATACTTTAAAAATGATCAAAACATGGTAGGTTCTGGTTAAGGCACTTTAATCTTGCAGCAAGGAGACAAAAACGTGCTAATACAGAGTTTGTCTAACCAGTAACAGGAAATGCATTCATTTTTATAGGTTATCAAATTAATCCTGTCCTACCATACTGACTTAACAGATTACCACCTTTTCATCATCATCTGCTGACCATCTTTCCCATGATTTTCTGCTGATTTAAACAATTTTTATGTGAAACTTCCTGAGGAAAACAACATGGCCTTGGTTACTTTCAGTTAGATACTTGTTATGTTACATTCAAGATACTATGGCTAAATCAAGCACAATGCTAGCAGTTCATTTCTCTAATAATCCTTTGTCTACCTTATCTCTAAACTACTGCATCTGCAGAGGTTCCCATCCTCTAAACAAGGCTGTTTGTCTAGAATCATTACATTTATATTGTTCATTCATATGCTTCTGACCTAGCAGATAAACACCTGCTTCTCAAGTACATTTCCACAAGGCATAAACAAGAATATTGCTGTGCTAGCAGTTACTAGGTCAGATGGCAACTTGCAAGTTTCAGTAAGCATGCTGCAGTTTTAGAAAAGCATATTTTCAGTCTCATATGAAACTCAATTTGTATAAATCACAGTGCATGAAAAATAGAATGAAAAGCATATTAAAACACTTGATTATTAATTTGGCATTAAGCATACACACATTAATACATATTTTTCTAACACTATTTGATACACCTTCCTATTGCTTTGAACATTTTTCCAGTAAACAATGAAACAAAATGCATGCACCATTGACAAAACTGCCCAATTCAGAACAGTTCCATCATAAAAGTCTACTCAAACTTCTATAGTCCACTATTATCAGTATATATGCACAATTCTACAGTCCACCATTATCAGTAAATATGCACAATTTCTGAAGTAGTAAAAAAGTCATCTAAATAATTCCACGTTAAATAAATCTGTAATGGAGAGGTTGTTGAAGCAATCACCTTTATATTTCATGGTTTCATCGAAAAATAAAGTGTCTGATGCCCCTGAGGAATAAACTGCCTAAATTACATTAAAAATAAGCTAGTAATATTGCAATAGGAAATGGATGGCAAACTGATAACAGGCTCGTAATTAGTATCTTAACTTTCAGTACGGCAGCATTCACCCCTTATGGTAGTAGAACCAACAACCTTCTGCATCAAAAGCAAGTACACAACCTGCCATGCTATTAGCAATGCGAGCTGACTTAGCATAATCAGCACTAAACTTGTCTTCCCCTGCAGCTCTCAGCTCCTTGTAGAATCTACTCAATACTCAACTGCATCTCAACTTCACAGCACAAGAAATCTGGAAAAAGCCAAATTTATTGTGGTGGGTCAAAAGGGCAAAAACCAGGGACACATTAAACATTGCTTGTATAATCTTGGAAAGCTGCTAGAATAAAATGCTGTGTTACCACCATACATTTTACTGCCAAGGTCCCTGTGCAAAGAGTCAGAACAACATATCACTACGCCAAATCACCTGCTTTGTGAAGGAAAAATGCTGTGTTACCACTGTAATTTATTTAGAAACAAACAAAAATTAGATAACATGGGTTTGAGCAGAAGAAAATATAAACATGGTACATAAAATCATGTTCTATAAGCAGCGACAAAAATATGAAACAAGATTGCTATAACATAACAGAAAAGCAAGGCTGCAAAAATACCTTCATTTCACATAGCCTGGCCATTTAGGAATCAGTGATATTCCACAGTAGCTTTGGATCTAATAGAAGAGTTTATGAGGCTTTCTGACTTTCACTGATACAGCTTGTTCCTTCCACTTTTCTCCTTAAATAAACTGTCTGAGATTTCTCCACCCATAAACTATTAGAAACAGAAAGCAATGAGGAATTGCAGTTGCTAGATGCTTCTGCAAGTATTAGTGGAGCAGTAAATGTGACACACATTGAGATTCATCATCATTAGGAGACTGCTCATAATTTCTTCTTCACAACAGTATCCATAAAAAGAATAAGTTCCTAAAATGAAGTATTATGATTTATGACAAATATTCTGTGACTGATGCATCTCTTTAAAACTAGGAAATATTGATCTTAAAGATCAAGTTAATGGATGCATGATTTAGTAATCCCCAACGCCTGTTGACAGATTCATTTAGCTTTCATTATTCTCAGCAAGGGGTACTGAAAGATAATTTAATTTTTATAGCCTCATATCTCTGCAGCTGTCATTGCCTGATGTGTCATGGCCAGACATGAAAATAACAAGCAAACAAAACTTGGAGTTACGTACAACATTCCTCTGATAATGCTCATAAGATTGCATATCCACTGACAAGGAGAAGAAACTATCAAATGTGAAAAATTAATCAAATATAGCCACAGGAACCAAACGTTCATCAGAATTAGCAAAGGAAAGAAAAGCCTAGTCCCAGGTTAAACATATACACACACACACACACACACACACACACACACACACACACACACACACACACACACACACACACACACACACACACACACACACACACACACACACACACACACACACACACCACTTACCTGTAAATCCAAACCCTGATCCCTCTTGTCCTTCTCCATAAATCCAATGCAAGTGAAACCACCATAAATAAATCCAAACCCCGCCCGCGCAACTCCAGACCCGCGAGATCCGAAACCAATAAATCCAAACCCCACGCAAAAAGACCCGCGAGATCTTCCCGACGAGACTGCAGCAGATTCCAGACTGCTGACGTTGCAGTCTGACCCCAATGCGTTTTCCCAGTGAGTTCCAGGACAGTCTATGCAGTTTAAAACTGCATAGACTTCTGGGAGCTCCGTTCCTCATGTTTCCCAATCAGGACTGCTGCTGAGACAATCTGCACATGCTCCAGACTCTCAGCAGCAGTCCGGACTAGTGCGCATGCACGAAGTCCGCGAATTTTTTAAATTTTTTTCTTTTCTTTTTATTTATTTTTATTTTTATTTTACAGTTGAGGGGGCTGCAGTCCGGCAGTCCAATAGCATGGGCTGCCCCTGATAAGAAAGCAGGAAAGGACAGAACAGCAGGCAGAGGCAAATACAGAAGAGAAGGCATGAATGGTGAGGGAACGAAAAGGTATTTTCTTTCTTTATTGGATGGAGCCAATTTTATAAGTGCCACAAAAGAAGGACAGGTGTGGAAGCTACTGAGGATTTGCTGTAGGCAGCAGCAAAGCCAGATCCAGGACTAGGCAACCAATGCAGTCACTTATATTTTCATATTATTATTATTATTATTATTATTATTATTTACATATTATTTATATATTAGTATATAAATTAAGTCTGTTTACAACATACAACTGTTTTGTTTAGCAAATGTTTGTGCTAGAAAGCATGGAAGCAGTGTTAGTAGCACAACAGGTAGCATGCTTGCTTTTGATGCAGAAATCTTTGAGTTCTGCTCCCACACCATATAGATAGATTGCTGATACTGTGTTGTACTTTTAAGGGTTGGGCGCTGTGATCCTGAGTGCATTCTCCTTTGGGTGAGATGCCTTGTAGCTATAAACCTGTTGTCAGTTTGCCGTCCGTTCAATATTGCAGTATTAGCAGTTTGCCAATTTTTTTAATGTAACATAGGTAATTTATTCCTCAAGGGCAGGAGGCAATGAACTTTGTATTTGAAACACTGAAATATATAGGTGTTTGGTAGTAGCCACCTCTTCATTGTTTACAGATCTCCTTAATGTGGAATTATTCAGATGACTTTACTTCTGCAGATATTGTGCATATTGACTGACAGTGGTGGATTGTAATGACAGAGGTTTGAAGGGCCTTTTATGGTTGAAATGATCTGAAATGGGCAGTATTGCCATTCATATATTTTGTTTCATTGTTTAGTGGAAAAATGTTCAAAAGTACAAATTCAAAATGCACTCTAACAAGTGGTGCTGTTTTATACAAAGAATATAATGTAATACAATCAATAAGCTGAATCAAAGAACACATGCATGTATGCATGGTCGTAAATGGTGCAAGAGGCCTAAGGTCTGAAAACAGCCCAAAGGCAAATTTAATCCACCACTGGCCAAATACATTTTCTTTGAATATGAGTTTCAATTAATGTGAATTTCAAGGGCAGAGAAGTTTGCTGTTAATGCTGTTTGTTTTTATTGTGAGACTGTATTGTTTTGTTTAGCAAATATGTAACAGTGCTTGTGCTATAAAATCGGAAATAACAGTTTTAAGTTAAATCCAAATATCTGTAATCATTGTACACTTAAAGAATAAAATAGTATGCACACTGACAGGTTTGAACAGTGTTTATGGTAAGGAGAAATAGCCAAGTAATGGGACACTGGAATGGCTGCAGGGGGGGGTCTGCTGGGGGGGCTGGGAGGCTGCTGGAGGGCCCTTATCCATTATCCTGCCTAGGGCCTTGAGTTTCAGACTTCAGATTCTTCAGAAAATGTATGGTAATGCAAGACCTTTTATTCTAGAAACGTTCTAAGTTTCTAAGAGGAATATTTACATTTTACCTATATTTGGGGCATTGCCCCCCACATTATTTTTGTCTTTGTCCATATTTTCTGTGCTAAGAGGTTGAGAGCTATGCCTAGAATGGATGTCAGTTTGTCAGTGCTTCAAAATGTATTGTCCTAAATGCATCTTAAGGGTACAATGCAACTGTAGTGAATGTAGTAGGTGGCAGGACTGTTAAAGTAGGTGAGAGATTCAGAGATGAGCACTACTATATTAGTGCTGTGTGCTTTGCACATATGTGAGTAGCCACAACCTTTGTAACACTAATGTGATAATGGTTATGAAAGCATACATGCCTGATATTAACTTTAAGATTGTTTGTGGATACAAGTATCTGTCAGGCACAAGTACAGCATGCTAGATGGCCTAGCAGGATAGTAGTAGAATAAGGATTTTTCAGCCCCACGCAGAACCACAGTTGTTAATATCACTTTTTCCCATACCAACAGAGCTATGTCTAAAAAACAGGCCTAGTAGAAAGGTACTGCATCTGCTGGTGTTTCCACCTGCAAACCCAAGTTTACGAAGGCTGAGAATAGGTGGTACTAGAGGTCCTCCAGCTCCATGGTAGATGGCTCTTTGCAATCCATTCTGCTGACCAGCCCTTCCATGAAGGTGTCTTGTGTGAAACTGTCATCACTGTTAATGTTGTCATGATCACAGTTATGTTATGATCCAACACAAGGTGACAGATATAATCCTTGCTGCTATCTACTGAGCAGAGTGCCTGGATTGGAAAAGGGGGGGGCAAGAAGTGATGGATTGTCTAAACCACATCTTCCAAAAATGGAGGATTTCCTGGTCTCACTTAAGCATGATACCACATTCATGAAATTTCACTGTGTTGTGCTGGACATTGGGTCAGAGCTGGACAGGGACAAGAGATTTTGAACTACAGATGACTCAGTTATGTAGTTGTGTACTGGACTTTCAATAGCTTCAACCCATCTTTACCTCAGTGGCAATCAAGTTTATAACACCTGCCTGACTTATGGCATACAGACACATCAAGGCCCATCTGCATGAGTTATAGACAAGTATATTAATTGTTATCATACTTTTGTAGTTGTAAAGATATCAGCTGCATGCATAGTTGTGGCATCGGATCCTACTTACATTGTATATTTTTTACTTTGGTCTAGTCATAGATGATTTTTATCCAGCACAGGATTGTGTAATTGCCCCCATGGATCTGTATCCAGTAATAATGATGGCAGGGATGATCTGGCATGGGCTGGGGGTGCAAAGTGTGTGTTGGATACATAGAGTGTGACCACCACATCAACTACTCATAGTATGAACACAATCTGTATGACTTCGTATACCCATGAACAACTGCAATCTGAGACTGTACAGGTTGACGGGGACACTATAGATTAGAGGAAATGTTGTGTCGCTAGCACTCATGGGCAGGCAATTCACATAGGAGGGCTTGGTAATGCTGCTTGCTGGTGGTATGGTTACCATCCTCTTCTAAGGTTGGTGTGTCACTTGCTGCCACCCAGTGAATGTGCAGAGCCATTATGTAGGCACTGGCTAGTTCTGCCACTGCCATGACAGAGAAATTGAGGGTGATTCAGGCTGTGCATGCTGACTCACAGGAACTTATGCTCCATATGTGTGATTTCTTGGTGGGACTGAATCACACATTTGAACTTGTAGTATCCCCTTTTGGTCACCTATCATGATTGAGGGACCATCCTGATTACATTCACAGATGTCTACCAACATGGCACTGGATGACCAAGATCCCACTCCTGCAGTGCTAGCATTTCCACAGCAATGTCAATTATGGATGTGTCTATGCCCAGGAGAGGGCACCCCACAGTCATGAACTTCATCATGCTGGAAGATTTGCTAGTGGACATTGGTCTATGTCATGCTGCACACCACCATCTAGCCAAGGTCATACTACAGCCAGTGCAACTCCTGGCACAGCAAACTGATGAATGGGGACATGAAAAGGAGGCTGAATCCTCTGTCATGTATTCCCTGGATATGTCCAGTAAGCTGAGCCACAATGCTGCACCAAGGGCTGGGGTTGTATCCCTACACACACACACACACACACACACACACACACACACACACACACACACACACACACACACACACACACACACACCCCTGGTGCTTCTATACATTAACCCATTACCCTCCATTTCCAGTACTTACACTATCCATAAAAGCACCTTTTCTTTTTGCACACCTCAGCACTCACACTCACACTCACTCACTTCTCTGTGAAAGGAATGCACTCCTGCACTCCCATGTCCACTTGGGCAAGTGATGATAACTGTGCCCGGCCCTTTGTATATTGTTACTTGGGTTGCCTATATGTGATGCATAGTGTTGCCAGCCTGAGCATGGATAAGCACAGTCCGATACTTTTGCATGCATCACTTTTACTATAGTGTATCTCTTATCTCTTTAAGTCTTATATAATTGTGCTGTAAAGCTATGTGCAATCTGCTGCTTCTTTGCTAGTGCCATGGCATACAGTGACCACCTCTGTCTAGAATGGTCATCCCCTGCTGCTGGTTCCTTCTCTGAATCCTCGTCTGTCTCAGCTTCCATTGCCTGTAGTGATGGAAGCTGTTGTAACTGCTTCCTAACTATAAAATTATACAACATAGCATACAGAGTCAGTGTTTTGGAAGACATGGTGGAGTCATATTGCAGGGGACCACCAGATGAATCTAGACAGAGAAAGTGGGATTTTAGCTGCACCACCACACACTCTTTAATATTTATGTTTTTTCTAAGTGTGCTGTTGTACCCTTGCCAGTTTGACTGTGTAGATTTCTGATGGGTGTCATGAGCCAGGGATCTAAAGCATATCCAGCAACACCCACAAGATGACATTGTGGGAGGTCGCCCTTTCCAAACTGTTGATAAAGGTCACAGGTGTGCCATATTTATGAGTCATGAAAACTGCCAGGTTGGCCTTCTCATACATTGCAGATGATACCCTATGCATTACAGACCACTTGGCAGTTAATGGAAGTTCATGTACTTCCTTCCCCATTTTATTTATTTGTATTTATCATTTGTTAACTGGGAAAGTCCGACTTGGAACAAAGTCAATTTTCAGTGGAGGCCTGGGGAGAAAGGCTCCAGATGCATGTCTTTGTAATGTGGGAGGAAATGGGAGCACCCAGAGGAAACCCACACAAACACACGGAGGACATGCAGACAGAAGGCACCCCAGCCAAGAATCGAACTGGACAACCTCTTGCTGTGAGGCGACAATGCTACCACTGCACCATCTGTTTCACCAGGTGGTACCTTTATTTCAATGTGACTGCAGTTTATAATCCCCAGTACCTCAGAGAAATGGGCTATGTCATAGAACTCCTACCCGGTGTTTGCTCTCTCTTTTTGTGCACTTTGGAACCACATATGCTTTCATATATGTTGAAGCATGGCATAAAGAAACTGATGGAGTATTCTTGCGACAGATGCCTGAGATGGTCCTACTGTATCCCCAGCAGGTTGCTGAAAGGTCCTGTAACTAATATATGCAAAGCCACACATACCTTTCCATCCACTGGAATAAGTAGTCCATAACTCTCAGAGGGCTACTAATTAGGCATACACCTGTCCATGATTTCCTGCATGGTGTCCCTGACCACAAAGTACTGGTCACTATCTCGGTGTCATGGAGGGCATGATAAGTTAAACATGGTCAGATGATCCTGCTCCTCTGCTGGTGATGTCACACACTGTAAGGCAAAGCATCTGCAATGAGGGTTTCCTGCAGATCCATATTTACAATGGCTGTGACAACCATAACCATATTTGTACAATGTATATTGTGTGAACATAGGTAAATGGTTATGTTTAAATCTAAAGCAAGCACAGTGTTGTTATGTGCAAATTAAACATTTTTGAATCACTCCATCATCTTGTTTTACCTCATTATCATATGTTGTACTTCATTATACAGTCATTAGCATATAGCATGGCTAACCCCATTATCTACACATCATGTAGCTGGGTTTTCTGAACTGTACATTCACACTCATCCTGCACATGGCCACTCATCACAGAATATAACTTAGCATGATGCAAAACAATTTTCTGAATCCTGCTCCCCATGTATTGATAATAATCACTCTGTTATTACTGAAAATGTCAGTTCCTACCTTATACCATGAGAAACTTGGTATATCATAAAATTGATTTAATATTTTACTTCCAACTGTGAAAAGTTATGCAGATTTCAAATTTCTGTGTTAGTTTCTCTATCTGCTCTGGCATTTTTGGCTAATAAAAAAAATATCTTGCTCTTTCCCTACATTTGATTATAGTCAAATGAGATCCATGTGTCTTTACACGCACTAACTCCCTAGGACGCAGCCAGGATTTGTGGAATTGTACACCAGCTTCCAGAATATAGCCCACTTCCCCACAATTGTACCCTCTCCCAAAAAAAAAGACATCAGATGAGCTTAAGTTTCTAATTGCTTTTAACATAACAAACACCGTTTTGATGTACTGTAAATTTATTCCTTTGACATTTTAGAACTATAAACAATGACTAGCATTTTTTCTAGTTGGACAAGCCTTGTTTCTACTTCTTTTAAAACTCTAGATGTATGTAGAGATGTATATACAGATGACGCATGTTCTTGATGCAACACTGCAGCCAACTCTGTCTGCCCTGCATCAAGCTGAATAATTTTTGGTTGTGAAACCTCATAAAACTTCAAGGTTAGTGTCCCCCTGGGGCAAGCCTTCTCCATATTTCAACCCTCTTTTCTTACTCTATAGATCAAACCAGTTTGCATCATACTATATTAATTTTTTTAGCTGCAATTTAATGTCTAATACACTGAGTATAAACTTTGACAGATTTTAGACCATTCTAAAGAATTGCATAAAAGCTGATTTATGTTTTATTTATTTATTTTTTTTGCATATTAACTACAGAACTGACATTTCCTCACATCTGACTTCACATATTTATTTACCACTATGTATCCTATATATCCGATTAGTCACATACCTGATATTTTCTTTTATTCACCTAAGACTTCCATGCTTTGGCCTAACTCATATCATGCATCTCTTTAGTAGCTAACAAACAAACATATCATCTGTGTTGGCAGCTACATCAAGACTTTCTTTCAGCAACCGTTTTCTGCAAAATGACTGGTGTTGAAGAGATACCAAAAAGCAATATAAGAAATTTGTATCAGTCTGAATGGATGTTGAAAGTATGCAACTAAAAGCCAGATTTAATCAATTTGATTTGCCAGAAGTCTCAATATGCATTTAATATAAAATAGTATTTAGCACTGAGCATGCATAATGGTTAAGGTGCTTACCTTAAAGACAGAAGGTGCAGGGTTTGATACTTATTTGGGGTAAGTGAATAGGCACAAAATGGCCACAAGAACAGCTAGCCTAATCTATGAACCAAAATTTTTATATGTTGAGGGTTGACCCATATGCACAATTTTTCTTGACGGATGAATGAAACCATGCTTTACATATATTTAGATAATGCACCTTGTCTTAGAGTTACATCAAATCTTGTCATCCATTTTAGTTTCTGTTCTACTCATTCTCATGTCCTACAGATAATCCCCTTAGAGCATATATTGGCTGATACTAATTCTGGAAAAAAATTAATGCAACATTCCCCTGATAAACAACATGATCCAGTAAATAAATCAGTATATTTCTATAAAATACTATAAATTCTAGCATAGTTTAATTAGTTGTTTAATTTCTTCTTTATCATTTTGCCTGTTTATCTCTCAGTGATGTACTGGTAAATAAAAAATGGACTCAGAATAAAACGGCATGCTAGTTTTGACCTGGCATTCCAAAAAGGGAATTACCGTAAAGGGATAGCATGCCAAACAAGATCACCTGCCTACAGTAAGAAATCTATATTGCTACTCAGAGGTGATCTCTGCCTGACATACAAGGCCATGTCCAACCCAGAATTGATGGACATGCTCCACCTAAAAAAAAAAAAAAAACAAATCCCAGAGAGCCACACGCTCTAGGGATCTAAACCTCACCATAACGATAAATAGGACTTGCTGGAGGGATAGATTCCTGTCCCAGAGATTCCCCATGCTTTGGAACAGGATTCCAATCTACATTAAGCAGAGCCCCTAACTAACACTCTTCAAGAGAAACTTTGACGAGTAGATGGGAAACAGAAAATTTACCCCGGGGATCACTGCAGTGGGTCTGCTGGACAGAGGCACAGGGAACTAATGGCTCTGCTGGACAGAGGCACAGGGAACTAATCTAAGGGGGTATCGAAAGCCAACACATTCTGGCTAGGCTTACGTATGCCCTCGGGCAGATAACCTAGTACTTACCTATGAACCTATGAACCTATGATTAGTTGTCTTCTGCTCATTAACTGTGGTTTCCAGGTGGAGTATCCTGTAACTATTTCATAGACCAGATTTTACAGAGACATATAGTAAGCGCTTTTTAGAACAGCAGCAATACTGTATGATTTGTTTAGTATATTTTCAGATCATGTTCCTCACCCAATGTAATGTCTTCACTCATCAGATCTGATCATAAGGCAGTATTACTTGAAATAAAAATTAAATCTGAGGATCCAACAAAATCAAAAACATTTAGGAACTATTCCAAGGCTTACCTCTCTCTACTAAGGCACACCTTGGCTAATTATTAAGCACCACCAAACCCAGTAAACACCATAGCATATGCTGAGCTATTTACAAAATCTCTGTACAGCCATTTTGAAAGCTGTATAGAGTGAGTTGTGCCTGCTCATATTAAGAAAAAGAGAAATTCAAAAGGCAAGCCACCCTGATGGAATCATAATATCAATCGGTTATACAACAAAAGAAAAAATCTTGGCTAATTGTAGGGGAAACAAAGCCATACATACTAAAAGCCCCATGACCAATCTAAACAGGCAGCTAAGACTAAACAGGCAGCTAAGAGGGTTAATTAATACTTCAAAGGCTAATTTTAAAGAAAATACAGTTTCTTAAGTAAAGGACAACCACGAAGCTTTCTACAGCTATGTCTATAACCTCAGGGGAAATATATAACAATGCATACAACTTATTGTAAATGGCATCACCCACACTGAACTAGAGGCCATTGCCAACCTTTTGGCTGACAGGCTCAGCTCAAAATTCTCCCCGCACTTCCCCAAAGGAAACACTGCATACCACAAACCCCCAACCATTACTAAGAAACAGGTCATCAATGCACTTTCCAAAACCAAAAACACTGCATGGATAGGCCTCAATAACATTGCAGGATGTTTAATAAATAGTATGAAACATGGCCTCTGTGGTCCACTTGAGTAACTTTTCAGCTGGAGCCTTCAGTCAGGTCTTATGCACAAGAAAAGTAAGATGGCTACAGTCATTCCCATGCACAAAGAAGGTCCAACCACTGATCCAGGTAAATACAGACCCATACTTCTTACCAGCCTCATATGGAAGGCCATAGAAAGAATCATCATTGGCATCATACATATAGACAATGGTAACCTGCAAACTCTGGACCTATCACAGTTTGGCTTTGTTAAAGGAAGATCATCCCTATTATATCTGGTGGACTTTTTTGAGAGGATCACCAAAGCACTGGAGGAAGGTAAGACTGTGCGTGTGTGTGTGTGTGTGTGTGTGTGTGTGTGTGTGTGTGTGTGTGTGTGTGTGTGTGTGTGTGTGTGCGTGTGTGTGTGTGTGTGTGTGTGTGTGTGTGTGTGTGTGTGTGTGTGTGTGTGTGTGTGTGTGTGTGTGTGTGTGTGTGTGTGTGTGTGTGTGTGAGTGTGTGTGTGAGTGTGTGTGTGTGTGTGTGTGTGTATGGATGCATGAGT
>NC_056728.1:500431206-500458706 GCF_019279795.1 Protopterus annectens | reverse complement strand
CCAAGGTGGTTCACACAGTCTACCTAGACTTTGCCAAGGCCTTCAACAGCATCCCCCACTCTGGAATTACAGATTAACTCACTAAACTAGGCATACATACCAATGTCATGAGATGGGTAGCCACCTGGCTTACAGACAGAATCCACGCTGTGAAAGTAGCAGACTCCCAATCTGACTCCACACCAGTGACAAGTGGAGTACAACACAGTGCAGTCCTAGGTCCTTTCCTGTTTGGCATCTACTTCTCTGAAGTTCAGGCTAACACAGAGAGTCTATGGCTGACAACGTTTGCAGATGACTGCAGTCTGGGAGCCCTTACTGAATCCTGCAAAGATGTGGACATTCTACAAAATGGCCTCACTGACACAGATGCCTGGTGTTAAAGCCATGGCCTCAAACTTAACACCAAGGAATGCATTTCCATCCCCTTTGGGTAAAACTCTGTGCCAATGAACTACCACATAGCTGCTAGTACACTTAACACTGAAAGTGTGATAAGAGACTTAGGGACACAGGTGGATAGTAGTCTCTCCTTTGATAACCACATTGCCACAGTACTCGGGAAATCCTTCTATGTGGCACATCACAACAGGTGTGTCATCCAGAACAAAAGAGAGCATTGTTCCCTCTACTCATCCCACATTAGACCTATTATACAATACAACGGCCTGTTTGGTATGTACCTCACAAGACATCTACAACAACTGGAAAGTCCACAAACTTACCTCACAAAGAGGATCACCGGCCTCAAACAGATGCCCTACACAAACTGTCTCAAAATACACCGGCTTTAAGACATTGCATATTGCCTACTCAGAGATGATCTCTGCCTAACATACACAGCCATGTCAAACCCAGAGCTGTTTGACATGCTACACGTAAAGAAATCTCAGTCCCTCCAAAACACATGTTCCAGGGAGCTAAACCTTGTCAACAGAATAGACAGAGCATGCTGGAGGGATAGATTACTGTCCATAACACTTCCCATACTCTGGAACAAACTACCCATGTATGTGAAACACAGCTCCTCATTAGCCCTCTTTAAGATAAATAGTGACATTCGGATGGTAAATAGGAAACCAACCATGTGATTCACCTCTGTGTGTCTGCTCGACAGGGGCACTGGACATTATTTGTCTTGAGTGTCGAAAGCCAGGGAATCTTGTTGGCTAGGCTTATGTAGGCCCTAGGGCCAATAGCCTAGTATCTACCTATGAACCTATACACCTACATACATATATATATATATATATATATATATATATATATATATATATATATATAGAGTCACTTCATAACACTGAAAGCTCAAAACACTGAAGCTCAAAACACTGAAACCAAAACACTGAAACTTCATAATCTTAAAAACTCAATCTTGAAGTTGATATATATATATATATATATATATATATATATATATATATATATATATATATATATATATATGTAAGTAGCAAGGGGTGTGAGGGTGGAAAGTGCTATGATTTGTGTTGTTTAAACTCAGTATATGTATGATATGTGTTTTCAGTGTTTTGAGTTTCAGTGTTTTGAGTTTTCAGTGTTTTGAAGTTTCAGTGTTTTGGTCTTCAATATTATAAAGTTTTGTCATTTTCAGTGTTTTGAGCTTTCAGTGTTATGAAGTGAATCCATATATATATATATATATATATATATATATATATATATATATATATATATATGTAGTCATATAACATGCAGTGCAGACATACCTCAGAATAATACATATCAACCTCTTAGTGCAAGACTAATGAACAAAGGCTGTACAAAGGGTGGGAAATGGGCCACATATATGGACAGAATTAGAATATTGCTGTCATAACTGAACATTTGCACAGCAACAAGGACTGTATCAGCAGAACTGTTGGAATGATATGGGGATGGGAATTGACATGTGTGTTAGTCTTCACTGACATAAATCCTTGCATTATAACAATGTTATCCAGAGAAATGCAAAGAAACTGTGGAACAGTAACAACGTATGGGCCAAACACCTGGACAGTCTTCAAATAGCCTGGCAGTGGAGAGGTATGTTCACGACCCTATAGTGCAATGAATCTACAACAGGCCAGACAAAGTGGGGGGGCACAGGCATGGCAATAGAGACATATCCAAATAATGTGAGTAGACAAGCTGAGAAGGTTGTTGTAGTAATACTGTTCCTGCTAACATATATTGACAGAAATATCACTGTAGTGCATTTTAGAGTGAATGTCTGGAAGCCAAAAGAAAGCACCACCTTAACAGATACAAGCATACATAATCTGAGGGTTACGCTACTGCGCAGTGGAGATGCTATACATTACTAGTGAAGGCCTTGTGGTTGTCTTCACTACCTGCTGCAATATTGTTTACATAGCTACCTTTACAGGTGTTGATGAGAGATCTCAACCTTTGGTTGAGGCTGGTAAGGGAGTATTCTCAGATTTAGGACCTCACCTTATTCCTCATGAAATTCCTCCTTCTGTTGTAGGGTTACTTTATGGCAGGGGACCACCAGATTGGCTTCCTCTTTTCTGAGGAGAGTTTCTTGGTTGTAATGTGTATGGCAAGATCTATGCATTTGTGTGTGTGTTCATACAGTGCATTCATGTAGGATTCTGCCGTCATGCAATTAGTCTCCATCTGCATGGGTGCCATGCAGCTAGCCACCTCTGTTTGCATGTGCCTGACATTAGCTTTGGAAAAGATTTCATAGTGGTTACCTTTGTGGGGTGGTGGGAGGGATGTGGATTCCCAATGTGATTAGTTTGTGTTAGCAACTAACCAGGGAGGGGTTGACTATTGGTGTAGAGCAACATTTGCCCATGCTAGTAATGACCAGGTCAAGGATGGGGATATCTCTAGTGGGTGCAAGAATGAGCATGTCCAGGGCATTGGAATCAATGAATCCCAGAAACATTGGCCAGTTAATGGTTGGGTAGTTGGTGTCGGCCAATATGAGAGTGTTAGGTTGGAACCTAATATTCCTCAGGGTGCTTAGGAATGGGGAGTGTGAGTCTTGGGCCATGTTTGTGGACCTGCAGCAGGCTATGACCTGTATTGCTGTCTTAGCCAATGTTAGCTGCACCTGATGTATTTCAGATGCGTTATGTTGTGTGTCTGGAGGTGTGTGCATCCATTTTGAATATTTAAACACCACCACTCTTGCAGATGCAGTCCAACTTTGAGGCCACACAGGAGTGATAGCCTGGTAGTGCAGATGTGCTTCCTGCTGCCTTGAACCAGTTCCCTGTTACAGCACACATGTTGATGTTCTCCAGTTTAAAGAGTGCTTTGAGTGAGTGCATTTTTAAATGTAGACCTCTAGTGTTGAGCAGCATGATCCTCAGATTACATTTGTTTGTAGCTGTTACAGTCGTAATGTGGTCTTTGGAACACTGCCTAAAAAAGCCACTATAGGGGTAGCAAGAGCCTTGGCCAGTATCTGGAAGCCTAGTAGTGACAGATGCAGGACATCTGTGGAAAAGGATCATGGTCTGTCAAACATGTCATCCCAGGCATACAGATAGTGGAACCCCTTAATATGATACCAGAGATGTAGCCAATTGTTGAGAACAATTGCTTTCAGCTTGTACTGTGGTATCAGTCTGGGTGATGGTAGAATGCTACTCAGGGCTAGGGTCATCCCCGTCTGGGCTACATAGTCAGCGGGCTCCTCCATGTCTGTTTCCATATAGTCCAGGGAGGTACATCTAAGGACATTCACACCCACATGTACAATGACAGAGTCATATGTGTACTTGTTGGGGGACTTCAGTGTGTGTATGTGGTGGATCCTGGTGCCAACAGCTAGCTGACTGTCACTTTCTCCTTTTTTGGCCTAGTGAGTGGGACATCACTGTTCCTCACTATCAAGTCAACTATGCCTATTGTTTTGGCCATGCTGTTTTGCCTTAGGCCCTTTGGTTGAGAGACACACTGTTTAGGAGACATATGTGTCTTGTGATTAGTTTTGTGTGGTGGTGGTACAGTGCATGTCCACCTTGGAGGTCTCTGCTGTTTGTGCTTTTCATTGAGACCCTCCACAAAGGTGGGTGTGTGGTCTGTGTTTTTATATAAAGGCAATGCTGGTGTGTGTTCTGGAGGGCTATGTGTTCCATGTAGTGTGGCACAAGTGTTGACTGTCTCCCTTTGACCAAATATTCTGGTCTTGACTGGGGAGTATGTGGCTTCCAATTTGGATGTATAGGTGCATCTCTTGCAAGTCTGAGTGTAGAGAGGTAAGAGGTGAGGGTTGTCAGTGTACATGAGACAGTTGCAACATTGCCTCAGGATGGCCTAGTTCAGCAGGTTAATAGGTGAAAGCACAGGGAACTGACCTGCAGATATGCCCTGAGGGCTGGAGGGGTGGCCATTAATAATAATTACTGGAGCTGTTTCCTCATAGAACGCTTAGTGCTGTTACCACATTTGTGTGGTAAAATACTTGCTACAAGATGTCTAGTAAAGTGCTGAAGTAATACACTATTGAAAGTGCAGGAGAGGAGAGAACTAGCATATCTAGGTGACACATTGAAGAGCAGACTTGGGCAACACTGAAAATCTAACATACAGTTCTGGATACAGCAATTCTGTATCTGGACTAGACTAGTTACAGGAAAGGTAACTAATTAGCATTATTGTAATAGCCAAATGTCTGATATATTATATGTGTCTCCATGTAGTGTAGCTGGTGTACAATGGATGTGTGAGTGCATATCACATGTCCAACCACCCATGTACACACCTGGCCTGCAACAAAATATACAGCCCTTGAACCTGTACACAATAGTGAAAGCATATAACCACTAAGCCATCTGAGCTGTACTATTTTATAATGTTCTTAACCATAGCATGTAGTGCAGTCAGTTTATCATGGGGAAGGAAGACTGTGGAATCAGTACTGAGTTAGTTGTCAATAACTTGCAGCAGTGTCAGAGCCGAGAGCACCTTAGTACAATTCTAGACCACGCCAGATGAAGTGGGGGACCAGTCTATGGACATACAAACACATTGGTAATGATACAAAGGGACCCATGCCACTGACAGTTGCTGCTACCCCCTACACAGTAGAACTAGTAAGTACACGGAACACTGCTACTAATACAGGATATGCCATACACAATGGCCAGACATACACTGACCTCTTAGCAATATAACTAAAATGACTGAGGATAGTAAAACAACAGACATCTAGCCATCAATATACACAAATGTTTTAATGTGTTTTGCTGTCAAGTATTACATTAGAAAACATAATTGCCTGAAATACAGGAAGCAATTGACACTTAATTACGTATGTTCTTAAACAGCCTCCACTTACACTCCTCAGTTAACCCCCTAGGGGATACAGTATCAAATGACACAATGTAAATTGATTATTCACATAACAATGGTTCTAAGTGTTTGATGAAACTGGGAAACAGGCCTTTTCCAAAAAAGTACATTGTAACTTACTACAATTCCCATGGTGAAATGTATGAGAAGTAACAGCTATAGAATGTTTGTCCATGTAACAGCTAATATCTCTCACATGTTCTAACAGACTGATTCTAAGCCATGTCCTACTATTCTACAGACCCACCTCTTGACTGTACAGGGATCTACATGCTGTCCAGCCTTTGCACTCATATGTATGGCCCCCACCTCCCTTAATGTACCTTATTTCGCAACATCACTGGGATGATAGCAAGAAATGTCAGCACTACATACTGATAGACCATACCTATCAACTTTCTACTGCATGACAACTGGACAAAGCCTATCATATAAGTGAAGGTCAGAGGTCCAGACACAGGGGCATATTTGATATATTGCTGTTATATGCTGAGAAAGTTGCTGGTGTTTCAAGGTTGGTTGCAACATCTCTATTCTGATGGGTATGAAGTCAGAAACACATATAGATGTTGCCATTTACTAGCAACAATGACTGGAGTACGCCACTGATTTGACAAGGACAACACCTGTCTGGGTAACACACAAAACATAACAGGCAAACCTCTGGCCATTATGTGGATAGGCCTACAGTTCAGAGCTATGCAGACACATAATTTTGTTAGACTGACATCTATGCAGAAGGAGCATGTACACACAAAGTCTGTAAAATTAGCAGTATTCACACCGTATCACAGCAATACTCAAATTTGGTCCCTAAGTCTGTAACCTTCTCCACCATTTAGTTGGCCTGTCTCCACAAGTCTTGTAAGAGTTATTCCCACCTGCTGTGTGTAACACTCAATAGCCATAGACCTCCAGGATGTGTTCCTCACAGACAAGGCAAAGAGACAACGCCCACATTAAGTAGTCAATTATAAGAGTATGTTGCCATGACACTGGCTATTGGAAAAACTACCAAGCTGCTTTGCATGCAATTAGCAACTGGGCAACACCAATTGGTGCACAGGCCATCACCTGGTCGAGAGCATTACTTACAAAGGGCATGCAGATACCTATTCCAAACATATGTCTACCAGTACTCCATGTTGGGAAACAGAAAGACATGGAGCAACCTGCTGATACAATCCAGTGCAGTGTGAAATAATAAAAAGGTATGTGAAACAAGTCAGCATATAAGTGAATGTAGTACGTGTTTTCTAATAATGGGAAATAGGATTTTGACAGATTTGTGTCTGAGTGAGACTTGCTGTAGTGATGACCTGCTAAACAGCACCTATGGCCATAGCATCTGCCTCTCTTTGCTGTGACATGGAACACAGCTCAGGACCCTAACTCACCTCGGGAAATGACAGCTCATACATGACAAACACTGGAGTCTCTGTCAAACACTACTGACTGTGCCACTGCTAGGCCAGCTACAGGGATATTGCACATATCCATATGCTACCTGTGAATATGAGTATGATACACGTTTGTCGTGTAAATCTATGAGAACTATATAGTGTGTATACACCTTCTATAGCAAGAGAACTGGCGGATTTCACACATGTGGATAGACAGGGGTGCTCATAGGTGGACTGCTGTCCATAATGGCCCTGCCACAAGTGCCACAGCAGGTGTCACCAGACACATGTTTTGGACTGCCATGGATGCACAGGCACATGTCAAATGTAACACTGGACATTTTCTCAGGGTCACAAATGCAACTCTTTAGGCTATGTGTGGCAACATCCTTGATCTTGGAGATGCCCATGGTTATTATGCTGAGGTCAGAGATAGGAGGTTGGGTGAGATGGTGGCAATCGTCAACTGTGGGATGTCTGTGCCACAGCATGTGAAAGAATTTAGGCATGAGCCATGTGGACATAGGACAGCACATGTGCTGGGAGTGCAATGGTGTAAAACTGTAAACCATGGCCACATTTGTCACTCAAACACACACACAGTCAGAATACTGATCTCACACACACAAACATACACACTTGGCAGAACTGAGATTAGAAACACTATCTACCTAGGTCTTGCTATTCAAGTGCTGTGCATTTATTGCACACACCCACAGAGAAAGTAGGGTGAAGTGTTCTCCACAGTCCCTCTAAGGTGAACGACATCTACTAGCCTTGCACAGTATGGCAATGGGAGATGTCCTGGGTGAGAATGGCCAAGAAATACTATCAGCTACAAAAATATACACAATGACCAATATAGATATAGCCATACACACATTTGTCACACCTGTGGTTAGCAGCCCTGCCTATCTCATCATTCATTCCATACTGTTACAGAGTTTTGGCACACAGCACATGCCTTATTGGGCTGAAGAGTGTCATCAGTTACCTGTATGGTCGATGGTGACAGTGGTCCTCATACAGTGGACCTTGGGACATGTACTGGGGGTACCATGGTGCAAACATATTACTCCCCGCACCCCACCCACATTGCATATAGTACTCACTCATACCCATGATAATGCTATGACAAACCCACAATCACACATTTACCAGGAATGAAATGCAAACCTTTGCCTGCCTATATAATTATTGCTATTACACTGATATGCATTTATCGTACGTGCCATGCTAGTAGGGTGAAGATTGTTCCATGGCTCTCCTAAGGCGAGAAACATCACCATCCCTTGTAATGTTTGGCACTGTGCAGTGTATTTGGAGAATGGGGCCTCAGAATGCTGTCTCCTACAAATATGCACACTCACACACACTTGCAAACACATACACACACACACAAGCATACTCACATATACCAGAACTCAGAGGGTAAACCACACCTGTCTACTCATTGGTAGAACAGTGTTATGCTGGTACTGCAAGCTCAAGGTAGACCATTGGGTGAAGGGTGCACAAGGTACCTTTGCAGTGCAGTACAGCAGCAGCCCTTTCTAAGTATAGCACTGGGGGGTGTAGTGGGTTAGAAGCTCCTCAAAGTATTTTCAACTGCAAGTTTACAACTCACTAACACTGTTATGCTCAGTAATGCACACAGACGCATTTGTCAGCACTGAGGTCCATTAGTGCAGGTGTCCCTGGGTGTGCACCAGGCTAATGTCCATGGAGATATGAGAAGAGTAGAGCATGTGAGTACACTGATATCATGGCACCTGACATTTGTCAGTATGCCATCTATCGACTACTGCCACTTGAGTGATCCACAGGGTGACAGTTATATTCACCATCCACTCATTTGGATTTCTCTTGAAGAGGGCCAGTGGAGGTGCTTTGATTGACATGTATGCAACATATATCGAATAATGTGGCCATTGTCTGGGTTATGGACCTGCCCCCAAGCATGTTCTGTTGAATGTGGTAATGTGGCTGAGGTATCTATGGCATGTGGTGCATACAGATTGTGGTTTCCTAGCTGTGGCATCTGTAACACAGCTGGGCAGACATGGCATTGTCAGTCAAGCAGGGATTGCCTGTAAGTAGCCAAGATGTGACCAGGAACACCCAGAGGTTTTGGGATCTTTCCATATCAGACAGTTGTTTTATGTCTAGGGTCATACATGTCAGGTATTCTTGCAGCCTACCCAGTTGCTGAAGGTGTCTACTGAGTTATATGGCAAATGGGCCACTGGACCTACTGATTGGCCTAATGAGCAGGGAGTAGAGGGAGACATTGACCTATTCATTCCTGGATGACACACCCTTAGTTATGCAGTGTGCCACATGGAAGGACGTTCTGTCCACAGTGGCAGTGTGGTAGTCAGAAGAGAGGTTGCTGTCAAGCTGTGTTCACAGACCTCCTATAAGGACATCTGTCTCCATTGGACTACCACCAATGTGATCATTTGTGAACAACAGATTGATTCAAAAGGGGATTGGGACACATTTCTTGACATTGAGACTAAGGTCAGTGTTCTGACAACAGGTGGAGTTGTCAGTGGCAACTTTATGCAGGATGTTAACAAAATGTGGGGATGTAAACAGACCCCCCTATTAGCAATTGTTTGCAAACATTTTTAACCAGAGTTCATTCCTGTTGGGCTGGATATCAGAGTCACACACAACACACAAGACTGGACACAGGACAAGAACCTGTGGTACTCCACACATGGCTGTTTGGCAGTCTGACACCACTCATGACTGTTTTGCAGTCTGACATGTAGTCCACTGCTTTCACACTGTGAGATCCATCTGTGATCGTGTTTGCAGACCACTTAGTGACATAGGGATTAATGATTAGATGAGTGTGTTTGCCTATGATTCCTGTGTGTGTGGAATTGTATCACAGGACTACAAGGGCCACATATCCTTTTTTGGACTCCATATTGTTCTATAGAAATATCACATGACAAACAGATTATAGGACTGAAGAGTGTCCGCAGCTACCACAAAAGTGGGCCCTGTACAGTGGACATTTGGTAGTTTGCTGGGTGGACCACACAAAAAATGTAGCAAAACCTACCCTCCAATGGATATGGATCACAATATTAATGACACAACCACAGACAGACACGCACACTTGCCAGAACCAAGCTTCAATCCCCTACCTAACTAGTTTACTGCACTATAGTATTACACATTTATCAGATGCACCACAACACTTACATAATTGAGGGCTGTCCAAAGATATCTTTAAAGGTAAGTGACATCAGCAGCAGGGATAAAGGAGGGGAAAGGGAAATGTAGTAAGTGCCAATGGGCTCAAAATCATGTCTCTATAACTACAGACACTCTCACACAAACTTTTACATTTGTCAGGACTGAGATTAGAGCTCCTACCTAACTAGTTTACTGCACTATAGCATTACACATTTATCTGATGCACCACGAAGTTTACATATTTGAGAGCTGTCCAAAAGGTATCTTTAACAGTGAGTGACATCAGCAGCAGTGATAAAGGAGGGGAAAGGGAAGTGTAGTAAGTGACAATGGGCTCAAAACCATGTATCTATAACTACAGACACTCTCACACACTTTTACATTTGCCAAGACTGAGATTAGAACTCCTACCTAACTAGTTTACTACACTATAGCATTATGCACTTATCAGACGCACCACTAAGCTTACATATTTGAGAGTTGTCCAAAGGAATCTTTAATAGTGAGTGACATCAGCAGCAGTGACAAAGGAGGGGAAAGTGAAGTGTAATAAGTGCCAATGGACTCAAAATCATATCTCTATCACTACAGACACTCTCACCAGGACTGAGATTAGAACTCTTACCTAACTAGCTTACTGCACTAAAATATTACACAATTATCAGACACGCCACAAAGCTTACATATTTAAGAGCTGTCCAAAGGCATCTTTAACAGTGAGTGACATCAGCAGTAGTGATAAAAGAGGGGAAAGGGAAGTGTAGTAAGTGCCGATGGGCTCAAAATCATGTCTCTATAACTACAGACACTCTCACGTTTACCAGGACTGAGATTAGAACTCCTACCAAGCTAGTTTTCTGCACTACACATTTATTAGATACACCACAAAGCTTGCATATTTGAGACCTGTCCAACTGTATATTTAACAGTGAGTGACATCAGCAGCAGTGATAAAGGAGGGGAATGGGAAGTGAAGTAAGTACCAATGGGCTGAAAATCATGTCTCTGTAACTAACGACACTCTCATATACACTTTTACATTTACCAGGACTGAGATTAGAACTCCTACCTAACTAGTTCACTGCACTATAGTATTACGCATTTATCAGATGCACCACAAAGCTTACATATAGGAGCATTGTCCAAAGGTATCCTTAACAGCGAATGACATCAGCAGTAGTGATAACAGAGGGAAATGTAAAAAAGGAGTGAGTGGCATGGCCTCAAAATCATTCACCTATGAACACACACACAAACAGACACACCTTTCTGTTTGACAGGACTGTGATTAGGATCGCTACATAATTAGTTATTGATACTCTACTATTACATGGTTATCAGAATCACAACAGACACTATAGGGCTGAGGGCTAACAACAGGAATTTGTACAGTGACTGACTGCAGCACATGTTCTGGTATTAGGTAATGGGATGTGTACTGGGTAGGGATGGAGTAAAACAGAAATTCCTTCACACACACACACACACACACACACACACACACACACACACACACACACACACACACACACACACACACACACACACACACACACACACACACACACACACACACACACACACACACACACACACACACAGTTGCCAGGACCGAGATCTGAAACCTTAACTATCTACTTATTTGCTTTAGTAAGTTATGGATTTACTGTATGTGCTATTGAGCTTACAGATTTAAGGTTTGTCTGAAGGTACATCTAAGGTGACATGCATCAGCAAATAGTGTAGAGTGCAACTATGGGATGTGTACTGGGTGGGAAAGGCTTCATAATGGTACTGTCTCCCTGACTGTCTTTGTTTCTCTTCCCCATGTGTGCATGTGTGTGTGTGTGTGTGTGTGTGTGTGTGTGTGTGTGTGTGTGTGTGTGTGAGTGTGTGTGTGTGTGTGTGTGTGTGTGTGTGTGTGTGTGTGTGTGTGTGTGTGTGTGTGTGTATGTGTGTGTGTGTATGTGTGTGTGTATGCTTGAATTATTGTAGTTTGTTGGCCTTAGATATGTGTGCATATCACACAAAAACAGATGGGGGCTTACCACATATCTGCCAACTACAGCTGGCTGTGGGTTTTCCTGTCCAGTGTGTGTGTGTGTGTGTGTGTGTGTGTGTGTGTGTGTGTGTGTGTGTGTGTGTGTGTGTGTGTGTTTCTGTTTGAAGACCAGTCAGTTTACATTTTGGTGTCTGCACGGAGACATCTGCAGATAACAAATATTTATGGTCCACTGTGGTGCTATACATGGGCTTTATTTCTATAAGTGCAGGAGCATGCCCAATATAACCTTCTATGTTGAGTGTGGGGATCTATTCTCTAAGTGTAGGGGCATGCCCAGTATGAACTTCTGTATTGCGTGTAGGGATCCATTCTCTAAGTGTGGGAGCATGCCCAGTATAACCTTTTATATTGCTTGTGGGAATCCATTCCAGGGCGAGTTGTACTCCAGTCCATGGTTTTGTGTGCTACAGCTACGCATAGCAAGCTATTTTGTCAGGATATCTGTAGATAGTTTGTCAATATGGAGACACAATTGGTCCAAACATGGGGGGATACTGTGTGTAACTATGTTTCCTATTACTGTTTGTATTGTTTGTGTAACATGTTCTGGTTTAGCATAGACTTTTGGACACATGTACTGTTTTACAGTGTAATGTATTGTGTCATCAACTACTGACAGATATCATTGTTTGCTCACAGTTGATTACCAGGGAAATACAAGAGCAATGAAGCAGACCAATATTGTGAGGTGAAGACTAGACATTCTGGCACAATCCTACCATTCTGGAGGGGTGGCTACAGACAATTGAGTGATGGGTCTATGTAAATAGTCCAGAACCTTGGTGCTAAGCTGGCTGGGGATCCCCTTCTTGTACATTTCTCAACTTAACTGAATGACCATATCCTGCTGTGGGCATACTGCTCAGCTGTACAGATTTGTTCAGGTTATCCAAATGCAGGACTCATATTTGATGGATTTCCCTTCATATTGTGGTTTACAAGCAGGTTTGTGGTTATGCATTCATGGGTTTGCAGTCAGGGAGAAGTATGAGCAGACATTTGAGTTTCAGACTTCACACACTCCATGATAGCCATGCATTTATGCCCCCCTTCTGTAATTCTATCCTTTTTCCCAACAGCATGGTAGCAAAATCTCAGACATATTTATATAGTTTGACCTTTATCACAGCAGTATTTATGTCTTGGTCCACAATTCTTGCACTAGGACATGGAGAGGCATGCTACTGGCATTTGTCAGCATGGCCTTGCATTTGTTTTCTGCTTAATGTGTTATGTTTTAGGTAGGACCCTATAACATTCCGTATGATGGCACTATGGGTGAAGCATATGATAGCACTATGGGTGAGCCATGGGCATTTGCTAGAGGCCTGTAGGCCCCATGAAAGTGATGCAAGCCACTTCATTTTGTCACTCATATCTTACCAGACTGCAAGCCAGTGGACTTCCCTGGGGGTGACATGGGCAAGTGGGTGAGGCGCTCTTGGCAATCCTTCTAGTTCATAGTGATGCATCAGTCTGGGATGTGTGCAGGGTGCTGCCTATGGCTAGGGATACACCTGCATAGGACGCCATGTCAGCATGCTGCATCCTGTCTGTATTCCATAAAAGACATCTGCTGATTCTGACATCATTCCCAACAGCAAGGATATGACTGATGAAATACCTATGGCTGTTGTGCGGGGTGGTGGACTGACTGCATGTGTGATATGGAAGCTTATGGCACCTGACTCACAGATATGACTGGGACCTTCTCCTTTTCCTGCCATCTATGTGGACATCAGCAGTGTGTCATTACTTTATAATTGTGGTTTATGTGGGATGCCAGTGATTGGCCAGACAACCAGTATTCCATATTAGACAGACTACTAATGTGATGCTAACCTCTATATTTAATTCCAAAGCTGTGTGCAGTTCATAATTACTTTCTAGGCATTGTGTAGAATTCTTCCACCTGTGTACTGTTTGTATGCATGGACCCCTGTTCATAGCCTGTCCAGCTTTCTGACAGTAACACATATTGACATCTGGACAGTGAATGTGTACAACTAGTAACATAGGTGTAGCTGAAAAGCAGATTGTTTAGCACTGCAGTTGTTGGAACATGGCCCTGTCAAACACAGTACTGTACCTAGGCCACTGAGACACAACATCCAGGCCTACATGCTGTCCACTTCCAGACAATATTAAACACTCACAAAAGATTGGCACACTGACCTCTGCATATAGTGGACATACAGCAATTATCATGTTGATTGGGACAGCTCAGGCAATCTCTGCTCCACTGATATTACTCTACAAACTTACATGTTACTGCCATTTATACATGGGGTTGGGGGGGCATACCTGACAACTTTCCACATTTGCACTGACTGCACTGGTATTTAGTTATAACTCTGTTTGCTTCCATTTAGTATTGTATTGTACCCTATCTTGCTGATTGGTGGCATATCAGTGGAGTACTCAAGTTAGAGTGTAATGGCATACATTTCAGTTTTAGACATTTTACTCTTCAGAACTATACTACAACTGCCAGACCTGTTCTGGTATGTCTGTTGAGGTCTGTAGGGGGGGCTGTTCACCATTGCCAGCATTTGTGGAACTTTGCCCCATCTTTATTTCCGGTCATCCACACCTGTCCTGCTGGGTGAGGCTGGGGGTGGGAATGGGAATGCTCATTGACATCCATGTGTGTGACCTGTGGACACCCACAGTTAGTCGAGCCACCACATGTACTGCAGTGGGGGTTGTCACCCTGAGTACTACTGTCTAGTATGAGTACACCAGTATTGGTTATGGATTTCATGCTGTCCCACATAGCTGTCAGCTATCTGCTGCTATCCCATTTGGCCGCCCGATTGCCTTGCATGTTTGCATCCATAGCATAGATATAGCTATCAGAATATAGTACTCCCTTCAGTAATTAATAGTAAGGGTGACATACCTTGTGCCTGGGGTGGTATTGAGGATGGTGCTGGAGGGCTGACTATGTAGGACACATGCAGTACACTCCCGAGACATGATAAAATACAGGTAATGTCATGTTTTAGAGAATACTTACATAAGCAGATAACGTATAAGCCTTGGGTATTGAAATGCATATGCAAGTATTTGTAATAAAGGACAGGATTACATTATTTTAAGAAGCTCATTACATTTATTGGAGACTTGCAGTCATCTTTGCAGGCTTTAATTGTAAACTAAACAGAATGCCAATCTATCATGTGTGGTCTATAACCTGTGCAGTAATCCTTTAAGCAATGTATCCTGAGCTTGTTTCTTGTTTGCATTTCATTTTTTACTTTGATCATGTTTTCCCCATGAAACAAGTAGATAGTTGTTGTCAGGCAGCAGGTATTTTTGGATAAGAAACATTTTTACAAGTGGGGCTTTCAAAGAGATTGCTACTTTCAGCATGTTACTTGGTATTTTAATAAACTGAATATAAATTATAATTAGAACAGCAGTGCAAGGAGAAGTGGTTTGAGTTGAATGCTGCTTGTTTTTCTTATACTTGATTTAGACTGGCATTCCAGTAATGTATTTAAAAAGTAATTTATTTTTTCATGCCTCACAACTTTTTTGTTTCTATCTAGATATTAAGTAAGCTGTCATGTAGCCAATGCATTGAAATATATTTTTTCTTCTACACTTCATTTTGTCTTGATTGGACTCTCATAATGATGGTTTGACACCCAGGGCAGCATATTTAATTAGAGTTACAGTTTTTGTGGCTTTGAGCATAGTTCCTCCCCTTTCTAGTTAGTCACACCCCTTCCCATTGACCACCCCCATTCAGCTGTCTCCTGCAGCCCTCCTTTTATTTGAAGTCACCAGCCACCACTGGTGTTGACCCTTTTCATTCACTGTGAGCAGGACTTCATGTCTGTGTTTGGCAAACAGCATCACAGATGGTAGTGGGATATACCTCTAACAACATACACTGTGGGGACAGGCCAACAAACAGGAGGGGGATGTTCCAGACATGACTACAGAATGTAAGTGTTTCTCTTCTGCCTTTGGAGTAATGTTGGTTTAACAGGGTTTGTGTGGATGTGGCCGGCCTACATGATTTAATACCTGTCATGACAGTGTTATGTGTTTGAGGAAACAGCCACCTGTAGGGTTATCTGCAGACTGGCCAGTGTTTGGAGTCTTATGTGTCTTGTGTTACTCACAGTTCACCTATCTTAGAACTGCAGAAGCATAGTCTGAAGATTGCAGTCAGTACATGGTGACAGCCATGAGAGTTATAGAGTTCACATCCCTCATAGGACATATGTCACAACAAACCCTGTTACAACAGTAAACGTATGAGGGTATCACAGCAACATGCCAATATTGGCCCAGTGTTTGTGGCTCCAGCCACAAGTCTGACAACCTTTGTACATATGTCATGCAGTAAGAGGTGCATATGTTCTGTACACCATTATGTATTGACATCATACCTGATAACAAGCCAGTCAGATATCAGACTGCTAGACATGTTATGTATAGTAGGGGTTATTTCTGAGGACATAACCTGGGCATTCTGTGGTTGTGTGTACAGTAGTAGGGTCTGTGTACTTATGGTGATTGTCGACAGTATGTTTATTGCGAATACGTACCTTGGCCTGTGTACAGACTGTGGTAGATGTCATTGTTCTTGGTCCTGTTCTATTTGATGCTCCAGTTTATGGTACCCTATCGGCTTACATGTTTGTAGGGCCAAACACACACGTGTCCCATACCACAGACAGGCATTGGACCACACTGTGTCGTGACCCAATATATGTAGGGTTAGTGTGTGAGTGGCACATATGAGGATGGTGTTGATCAGACAGTCCATATAGTGTAACATTAAGCTTGCATACCATATGTGGCTGTGGCTGTATTCACATCAGTTGTGGGTATGCACTTTCACACAGGTGTCTGTTGCTCTGTGCTGTGACATGCCAGTAGAGGCTGCTATATTTGCAAGTATATGTGTATTCCCCCATATGAAATGTAGGGCAGTGTTGTGGTAGTCTGCCTGTAGTTTGCACAGTGCTTTGTTACATATCTAGCAGCTTAGTGTAATTACAAAGTGTGATGTTATGTCCAGATGTCCAGATATTTCCAAGATGTACTGCTGCCGGGCCACCATAACTGTTGTGTATTTCTGACAAAGCTGCCTGATGCTTTACAGATGCATGTCACTAACTACTGGGTAGTATGTGGCCATGTGACCTCTGTACCACCAGTTATTATGTGTCAGGACAGACAGGAGTGTGTGAATGCTTAAACTGTGTGGGCATATGTAGTCCAGTATTTATGTGATATACTCATGTACATGGCTGTTAACATCCACATTGTCAGGCTTGGTCCACATGTCTCGCACTAAGGGGATAGGAGTATACCTCTGGACTGACCAGAGTGTACCACACTGTCCACATATATTGGTCATATCTCTGCTGTAGTCCCCAGTATCATTACTGTGTTATCAGTGGTACTGTACTATGATGTCCTTAGGATGTCCTTCAGTAATTGATGGCTTACATGTCAATAGCAGATGTGACCTCCCACAGACAACATGTCTGTTAAGACAAACCCTGTTACAGTAACAACAGTCTACACATATACCTGCTATACATACATGACATCCCCTTGCACTAAGAGGTTGAGACTATTGGTGCTGAGGTATGACTCCACTCCATGTTTTATATATATATATATATATATATATATATATATATATATATATATATATATACACATATATAAAGATATATAGGCATATACATATCTACATACATATATACTACATATATATATATATATATATATATATATACATATATACATATACATGCACACACACACACATATATATATATATATATATATATATATATATATATATATGTACACACCTATATATGTCTACACATATACAGATATATAGATATATATGCACATATATTTATAGATATCTACATATATATTGACATAAATAGAAATATATGTACATATATGATGTATATATATATATATATATATATATATATATATATATATATATATATATTTACACAGAGATCTATAAATGGCCATATATATGATGCATTATACAGATGTGTATAAATACATATATATGAGTATATATATGTATGTACATGTAGACATATATCTACATATGTATATATCAATATCCTTGTCATGTGTAAACATTACTGTTGTGTATACCTTCCCAGATGTATCCCACCATATGTATCTATATGTATATTTAGATATAACAACATATGTGATGCAACAGTAATATCACTAACATGTACTATACAATTGCAGAAGTCACAGCAATTGTTCAATACTGTTCAATATGTCTGCTGACAGATGTATTGGAAAAACAACAACTGTCTTCACATGTGTCATGGTGTAGTGGTTAACTGTTGTGACTAACATCTACAGGATCCTGGGTTCAAGTTCTGCAAGGTCTGTTTATTTTGTTGATGGACAAAACAAGGGCTGTTGGATACAGAGTGGTTAAGGCAGTTTTGAGCAGCTTTAAGCGTGTTTGCATGGGTTTGCGCAAAGCTAAGCAGTGCTAAGTTATGATTAAATCTACTGGCGCTTACACCATGTAGGCTTCACTTACCAGTGCGTACATCTTCCTAGCTGTTATATTGCAGCAATGCTGACACCTGCTAAGCATGGCTCAACCCTGGTAACCTGTGCTCACATCCCAATCTGATAACATAGTAGGGTAATGACATCTGTAATAGGGGTATGCAATGCCATGTAAATAACATGCATCTATGTGCTGTCATTACAGTGGCAAGGGGGTGTGAGGCTCCTGTCTGGAATACTTGAGTATATATGACCTGTACAACATTCTTATCCATGTGAATGTGTTACATACAAGGGTAGTATCCCAGATTATGTGCAGTCACACTGGCATGTAGTGTATCATTACGCTACTACTGTTGACAGTACTTTACCAAGCAAGTGTAGATTGCTAATTGTAGTACTGGCAACAAACACCCCTGCGTGCATAGATCCTCACTGTCATGTTCCTGGTGTGTGAGCTGTGTCACATTATATATTTCCTACTGGATAATGATCTGACATGTGGAAATTAACTGTAGACTACTGTCTGTATAGCACATGTCAATGAGGGCTGCCAACATGTAGTAATGGCATACCTATTGGTGTCAGATGTCTAGCTGTCAACACATTTATCCTACTGCATAGCTAGTTGGTCAGCTGATGTCTATCATTCCCTGTATAGATGTGCAGATGTCAGGTATCCAACTTGGATATGTACAGGCAACCTATGCTTGACTGACACTTGATGTCTGCCCAGCTGTGTTATAACTGGCACAGATAGGACACAACACCCTGTATGCACCAAATGCCATGGATACCTCCACTACACTACCACAGTCAACAGAACATGCTTGGCTATAGGTCTCCAACACAGACACTAACTATGTTATGTAATACATGTTGCATTCATGTCAACAGGAGCACCTCACTGGCCATTTGCAAGAGGCACCCAGAGGATTGACTGATGCATTTCACTCTCACCCTGAGGGTCACCACAGTGGTGTCTGTAGATAGATTGCTTGCTGGCATAAAATCACTGTACACACATACCCTACACTTCCTATCTCTCCATGGACAATACCCAGGTAGACACCTATGTACACCTGCAGCAATGCACCCCAGTACTGACAAATGTGTATGTGTGCATTACTGAGGATATCAGTGTCTGTGTGTTAGTACACCTATAGGTGGGAATACCCTGAGGCCCTTCACACCCACCGCAACACCCATAGCCATAGTTAGATGTGGTTGCTGCTGTACCAGACATTACATGTACCTTGTTACGCACCTCTCCCTAAGGGTACCCGAGCCTTGCAGTACCAGCACAACACTGTTGTACAAATGGATTGATAGGCATGGGATATGCACTGAGTTCTGGCAGGTGTGCTTATGTGTGCATGTGTGTATATATGTAGGGTACAGCATTCTGAGGCCACATACTCCTATAACAATACACATTGCCACACAATATTAGGGATAGTGATGTTGCTGTCCATAGGAGAGGCATGACAATGCATCACCCTACTATGCCTGTGGCATGTGCGTTAGATACATATCCCTGTAGTAGCATTCTTGGGATGGACAAGGGGTTGTATTCCAGTCCTGGTCAATGTGTGATGGTGAGTATGTCAGAGTGTCATCATGGGTTCCAGTGCATACAATATCCACAGTGGGGTGTGGGTGCTGGGTATACTGTCATTACACCATGGCATCCCCGGTACATGTCCCATGTGCCACTGCATGATGACCACTGTCACCATCAACCATACAGGCAACTGATAACACTATCCAGCCCAGTTATGCATGTGCTATGTGCAGCATACCTGTAACACATTGGACACACTGACAAGTTAGTTAGCAGTGACAGGCCCAAGTCTCTCGGATGTGTGTCTGACTGTTATAAGTTTGTTAATGTGTATATGATGGTATGTCACACTATGTATTGTCCATAGGTTCATAGGTTTATAGGTTCATACTAGGCTATCTGCCCTAGGGCATTTATAAGCCTAGCCAGAGTATGTTTGGCTTTCGCCACCCATTTTAAATTAATTTTGCTATGTCCTTTTTCGAGGTTAGTATACTGTGCCTCTGTCTAACAGTGACACAGAAGTGATACCAGGGGTAAACCTACAATCTCCCATCCACTCATCAAGATTCCTCTTGAAGAGAGTCAATGAGGGACTCTGCCTAACCTGGACTGGGATTTTATTCCAGAGTGAAGGGAGCCACTGGGTTATGAATCTGTCCCTCCAGCATGTCCTATTTATTTCAGTGCTGAGGTTCAAGTCTCTCGAGCGTGTAGCTCGATGGGATTTGGATTTTTTGAGGTGCAGCATGTCCCTTAATTCCGGGTTGGACATGGCTTTATACATCAGGCACAGGTCATCTCTGAGCAGGCGGTATGCCACTGAGTAGAGCTGGAGTTTCTTTAACTGGGCAGCATATGGCATCTGTTTGAGCCCTTTGATCCTCTTGGTGAGGTACTTTTGGGGTCTTTCCAGTTGCTGCAGGTGTTTGGTAAGGTACACCACAAAAGGGGCTTTGTACTCGATTATGGGCCTGATGAGGGATGAGTAAAGAGGCACGATGACCTCCCCTAATCTTGATGTGAATCCCTTCATGATTAGGTGGGCTATATAAAATGTTTTTCTAACCACTTTGGCCACGTGGTTGTCAAATGAGAGATTGCTATCAACTTGGGTCCCCAGGTCCCTAATTACTTCTTCTGTACTTAATGGATTACCACCTATGTGGTAATTTGTGGGCACTTTGTTTTTGCCAAAGGGGATGACTATACACTTTTTGACGTTTAGTTTGAAGCCATGGCTCTGGCACCAGTTGTCTGTTTCTATGAGGCCCTTTTGCAGGATGCTTGTGTCGGCTGGAGAGTTGATTATGGCGCCCAGTTTGCAGTCATCTGCGAACTTGGTCAGCCACATTCCTTCTGTGTTGGCCTGTACCTCCGAGAAATATATACCGAACAAGAGAGGTCCCAGGACTGAGCCTTGTGGGACACCACTTGTAACTGGTTTGGAGTCTGACATGGCTCCAGCAATTCTAACCATGTGGGTTCTGTCCTTGAGCCAGTTTGCAACCCATCTAGTGACATAGGGGTTTATATTTAAGCTGGTGAGCTTATCTATAATGCCTGAGTGGGGTATTGTATCGAAGGCTTTTGCGAGGTCCATGTAGGCTGTGTGGACCACATTCCCTTCGTCAATGGCCTTGGTGACTGTTTCAAAGAAGTCAACCAGGTTTAAGAGGCAGGATCTGCCTTTAACAAAGCCAAACTGGGTAGGATCCAGTGTCTGTAGGTCCCCAATATCTTTATTTATGAGGTCCATGATGATCCTTTCCATAGCTTTGCAGACCAAGCTAGTCAGGCTTATGGGGCGATAGTTTCCAGGGTCCATTGAGGCACCACCTTTGTGGAGAGGGACCACTGTTGCTGTACGCCACTCTTTGGGTACATATCCTGTAGTAAGGCTGAGATTGAACAGTAGTTTTATGTTTGGGTTTAGCTCTTCTTGGAGTTCATGTAGGATGCAGCCCGGGACACCGTCTGGTCCCATTGATGCTGTGTTTTTTGCTTTGGAGAGGGCGGCTGTTAGCTGAGCATCTGAGATGTCAGGGGGGCAGCACTCTGCTGGGATAGATATTTGCCCTTTTGGTGGGGAGGGGGGAGAAGTTTGCGCTGAACCTGTCAGCTAGGATGTTGGCAATGTCTGTGGGTTCGGTGTATTTTTTGTCATTTTGGATTAATTCTGAGCATATCTGGGAATTCCCACCCAGGTTCCTAACATAACTAAACAAAGCTTTGTGATTATCCTTAGTGTCCTGTGCAATTTTTCTCTCGAAGCTGGCCTTAGACTATATTATGAGTGCCCTTAGTTTTTTGCTAATACTGATCAGAGATGCCTTCTCTTTTTGGGATTTTGCTCTATCATGTAGTAGCTTCCTCCTTCTATTGTATAGTTTGTTTATGGCTGGGGTCCACCAGACAGGACGTCTGCCTTTGGAGGATTGGGTCTTGGTTTTATTTGGGATTGCATGATCCATGCATTCCTGAAGGTGTTCATAGAATGCATTTATAAAGGATTCTGCGGTCTGGGCCGTATTTTACACAGGCCCGGGGGCTTTGAAAGATTCCACCTCGGTTTTGAGGAGTGTGAAATTTGCTTTAGAGAAGTTTTTCACTGTGGTTTTCTGGGCAGGGGGTGGGGTCGGGATGTGAATATCCAGTGAGATCAGTTTATGGTCTGATCTTACCAGTGAGGGATACACTTCTGGTCTGGAGCATAGAGTCCCCATATACAACCATTACATCCCCCATTACCATACTGTACATGCCTGGGGATGTTCAGCATGTAACATGTAACCTGGAACACACCTCATCCTAAACACTGTGTGGTGTGGGAAATTAAAGCCAAACACATCAGTAGCACTACATACCTAGGTAGGGGTCTTGTCCCAGTGTTGCCAAGTAAGAGTGCGCGTGTATGTGGAGGGATCTACTTCAGGTTGCTGAATATACATGTCCCAGGGGGTCATCTGTCCATGTGGCACTGGCAGTAACTGTTATACAGATCTGTAACATGTGTTCAATTGTACCCAGGATATGGCACAGCCATGGTGTCACCACAATGCCATACCCCTTGTGAGATATGGCAGCAGACCATCCTCCTGCTGACACATGTACACCTACAACACAAATGGATAACATTATGGAAACCACAATCACTCAGTGTTACTAACAGCTATAATGCATCATGGCTGGACAGCTAATCTACCTGCCATGTAAGCATTAAACATTACTGCTGACAACATGTTACACAGCAGTACATTGGTACACTGTAGTACAGTCACCGTGTGCATGAGAACCATATAAGCCTGTCCCTGCATCAATGTTTTGGATGACAGGGATGTGGCACATCATCATATGCACAGGATGTGTTGTTGGTTTGCCAGAGACCTAGGGTGGGCCATATGTTTGACACCATGTGTGTGAGTGAAGGATGTAAGTTAATGATATGGCCATGGTGATGTGGTGTGTGTAGGTATGGGGTTGCCCTAGGTGTGTTTGTACTGTGTGTGGGTATGCATGCACACAGTTCTGCCATGTGGCTGCCCTATACAATTGTTTCTTGGACAGCTGTAGACCATACCTGGCAGGGTGTGTAGTTCACTGCCTTCAGCCATGGACACGAGAACTGTGCCTGTCAGGGGTTCCATGGGCATATCCAGGTACAAGCCTCTATATACTACTCTCCCATGATGATGACATATGTCCGCTGGAACCAGGTCCTTTCTGGGACTGGCCAGGGCCATGTGCACATGGTCTGCTGTGGTGTGGTGTGGACAGCACCCTCCCTGCAGTGATGAGGCTGGTACTGCCACTACGGGAGCAGCTCGGTGTCCTTGCAGGTCGACGTCAACTGCCAGATTTTGGTAATGCTGGCCTAGGTCCATGTGGCCATTGCGCCACTCCCACCACATGCTCTAGCACGGACAATCCATGGTCAATGAGGCCCACCATCTCACCCAACCATCTATCAATGACCTCTGTATAATCACGGAGGGCACCTGCAAGATCATGGATGCTGTCACTTACAGATGAAAAAGCAGCCTTATGCAGCCTCAGACCCTGTCTGGTGTACCGTTCCATACATGCCTGCACCTCCATGATAGCCTGAAACATGCATCTGGTGGTACCAGATGTGGTACTTCTGCCAGGGGCACGATGACCAGCAGCCCTCCCATGAGCACCCCGGTATATCTACCTATGTGGTACCCTGCCGGACATCTAGCTGTGGCTACTGTGTCCAGACCCAGCAGTCATAGATACCACACTGTCCTGTCCACTGCCACCAACCACCAACTGTCCCTCTGCTATGGCCACTGGTGATGGGGTATCTATAGACACTGTGACTGTGTGCAGGGATAGGGTGGATAACAGGGGAATGTCAAACGATGGCGAAGTTTCAGCCTCTGACAACCCTGCCTGTGCCTCAACACACCTATCATCATTTTCAGTCTCTGTATGGACACCAGCATCAGATTGCATGCAGGAGGGACCCTGCTCCACCTCGCCATCTGTGAGGGGAAAGCAAGAAACGCACTTTAAGACCTGTATGTCATTGCTTAACAGTACAGAGATACACACACACACACACACACACACACACACACACACACACACACACACACACACACAAACATTGTACCATAATACCTACTTGTCCCTGAGTTTGCAGACTGTCCCAAGTTTATTCACGTACGTTTCCCATCCTGCATCACACTTGGAAACTTACACTCATTAATACCAATCATTAACGTATCATTCTTCTAATTGCCTGGACAAGTGATCACAAATCATGACCTGTTACTCCATTATCTCTTTGACTTGATTGGAGTAGGCTTTACAAGGACTCATTGCTCTCATCCATTGTTCACCCTGGGTATGTCCAGACATCGTGAGCATGGCCCCCCCATATGTTAGAGGCTACTGCGGTCACTCAATAATGTCATGCATTGGAGTGTCATGCGTAACTATTGCTCAGTAGATGCAAGATCTGTTCCTCATTCAACGTATTATGTGGACAACAGTAATATTTGGATACACTCACTGGTGTTGTCTAGTAATTCCCCAATGCATCTGTAGTGCTCCATATGTGGGTAGTCTTTCACCTTTCTGCTGAATGCAATTTTAACAGTATACCTGGTGTTTAGTTTCCCTCCCAATGCATGTTCCATGCTACAGACCTTATTATACTATCAGCTGTCCTGATATTACATATCAGACAAGTATTCCTGGTGTCTCATGTGTCAGTCCATGTTCATGTACTGCATGATTCCAAAGGGAAGTACTGACGTATGAACAACCCCGCAATCACACATGTGCATACATGGACATCCACACAAACGCATACACACACACACACACACTCACACACACAGGCACACACACACACATACACACACACACACACACACACACACACACACACACACACATCCTACATGCATCAACCCCCCCACTCCACCAGATTGCACTTACAGACAAAATAACCCCCCCACACCCCCCCCACACACACTTACAGATGCGGTTGCACAATGATAGTACACACAGACCTCCCATTACCCATCTGCTAACATGCATAGCATATGGTACTCAACAGCATGCAGTGCAGCTATAGTCAATCCATGCTAGCAACAGTATACATGTGTGTGATGCATGGGTTGTGTTAGTAGGTGATGCCTCTTCTCCTGGAAAACACTGCACCCATGTACACAGTATTGCTGTGCACCTGTTCAGCACCCTGCCATGTACTGTGCACCATACCTCACAGGTGTACACACCATTGCTGAATGTGTATTACTGTGTCAGTTATGTCTGCTCTAATCCTCACAGCCCCTATGTGTTTGTTCAAAACATACCTGGGATGATATGTGGACAGATGTCATTTATGAATGTCTGATGTCTGATTTACAGATGACATCATCAGTGCGGCATGTATGACCAATACAATACTATTACACAGACAACCGTCAAACCTTACCATGGCTATAGGGAGTGTACACACCCTTATTGATAAGATGCCCTCTTCCTTGATACGCCATGGGACCACATTACTGCATATGTTAACATTACAGGAGCCTGATATGTGACATATGTCCTGTACAATCAAATGCAGTGTCAAACAAAGGCGTTAGTTGTGCTGATGCTGATTGAAATGCATACACTTCGTGGGTGCATCTGTGTGCACGCCGTTATCATGATGGTTTGTTGCACCTACTGTTATGTGTACTACACCAGTCACTATTCCTGGCAGGGGTATACTAGCATGGGCCATCTGCATTTTCCAGTATTTGGTCAGTCTACCCTACACATGTCCCCCAACTCTGCAGGATTGCAAGGTCAACTCGTACACATCCCTTGGAGTTCACACACTGCTGTCACTATTGCTGTGGAGTCAGGGTTACATTTGCCACAGTTCCTGACCCTGACTGTGTGCAGATACAGCCATTCATAGCATCCTTTGTATTCCTGCTGCAGTGCACTGCTGTGTCATGATGGCACCCCCTACCCACCTTCAGCCTTTTTGCAGATGCTTGACAACTATGGCCTACACATGTGTGTCAGTTTGAAGTGTCTCAAACACTAAACACCATGTGTAACAGCCTAGTCCCAGCTAATGAATGGCAGACATACAAGTGTACACTGGCACTGGCATGGTACAGATGGGGATGGTGGGCCTGAGGTTGGGTGAGGCATTGTTGTGCAGCACATGTATCTTACATGATACTGTCTGTAGGTTTCCAACGAGGTATTGGTACAGCAGTACACATTGCAATGCATGCCTTTTGGAGACCTCTTCTGTTATGCATACGCTACCTGTAGAGAGGCCTTGCTGATGTTTCCTGTGGTACAACTGTCACATCTGATTACCCTAACCCATAGGCCACATGTTTGTAGAGTCCAGGCAATTGCTGATACAGGTACTGCCCAGCCAGTAGTTGCTAGACATTCGTCCAACCCCCTCAGTGTTGCGGTATATTACTAGGCAGCCCACATGACCAGTTTGCTACATGTGACATTATCTGTCTTGGATGGCCATCTGTTTATTTCCTACATCATTCCTGTCCCATACATCCTTATGACATAAATGACTGCACTGTTTGCCATGGTATATGCAATGGTAAGGTATGGCTACATGTCCAGCTCATGGGTGCTACCTGTTGTCTAGGGGGCCTATGCCATGTCATGTAAGATGTGTGCAAGCCATGGCTGCCTCTGTTGCAGGTAAATGTGCACATTTGATGGCCAAACGTCTTGGACAGCAGACCAATACTTAGTGTGACATTGGGAACCTGTACTTGCTGGAAGGTGCATTTCCATGACAAAAGCATGCAGTCAGTACCTCAATTGCTGCTTCCACTATATTTTATCTGGACTG